>NC_136429.1:83826491-83991491 GCF_052849685.1 Lactuca virosa
GAGGTTTGGACGCATCACTTTGAGGACTACGTTGTTGGCTCGGAAGACAATGGCTATCTTATCTGGGAAACAATAACATTGGGTCCTTTTGTTCACTCTGGCACAAATAGAACTATCAAGACTCAAAAGGAGTACAACAAACTCCTAACTGATGTGGAGAAGATTCCTCAAGATGAAAAGGATAATTTGTTGTGTAATGTTAAAGCCATGAGAATGATCTTATTCGCTTTATAGTCGGATACCTTTCGTTTGGTAAGCCCATGCACCACGGCAAAAGAGATATGGGATAGACTTAAAGAGTTGTATTCCACTGATGAAGACCTAGAGCATTCTATCCAAACTCTATTGCTCTCTGAGTTCGGTGCTTTTCAACAAAAGTCAGATGAAAAACTCATTCAGGCATTCGATCGTTTCAACTATCTCTTCAGCAAGATGATCAATCACGTAATTGGAAGGGAAGTGATCGAGCAGAAGGTCACATTTATGAATGGTTTAAGACCCGGATGGATGGCTGTGGTATCAACTGTGAAGGCTCATGAGCAGTTTAAAACCTATTCATTGGCGAAAATGGTGGGTATTCTCAAGTCTCATGAAAGTGTTGTGACAAAGGAAGCGAAAGTGGTATCTGGTATGGGATCCTTGGCCCTTCTTTCTAAGGCGAAGAATGTGGCAGAAGATGAAGAAGAGTCTGAAATGTCAGAATGTGATCTGACAAGCGAAGAGTATGCAATGATGGTTTCAAACCCGAAGCGGTTTGCTCGCAAAAAGTTTCCTATTGCCAAGAACTGAAACTGGCAGGGAAGCTATAGCTCCGAAAAGGCGAAAGAGGAGAACAAAAATACTCCTCAGAAAGAAGAAGAGAAGAAGGAGAGCAAACTGGTAGGAGACTCCGGATACAATTGCAACTTCTGCCATGGCAAAAACCACATTGCCAAAGATTGCATGTTGAGAAAGCTATCGGAGAAGAAGGAGGGTGAAGATGATGAATCATACTATATGCGTAAGCTGGAGGAGATAAAGAAGAAGAAAGCGTCTAACAGTTCGATGAATGCTTTGATTGTGCAGGAGAACGTTGTGAATGATGAGTTCGGTGGCGTAGAGGTCTGGTCTACAGACTCTGAAGATGAAGAAGTACGTAAACCTACGTATGGGAAGGCGTTTGTGGCGAAAGAAGAGAGTGTTGAGTTAGCTGGGAGATGCTTGATGGTGTCAGCTGGAGTGTCGCAAATGAGGGGCTACACAACCGAAGGCGAGTGTGGTGAGGCGAACCTGAAGGAAGATAAGTGTTTTGCTGCCAAGCCTGTAAGCGAGAGGATCGACGACTGCGATCAATTGATCAAGAAGGTACAATCCATTCTCGAATCACTTAAAATTCCTGTAACAAACTATGAAAATGAATTAAACGAATTGAAATTTAAATTTTCTAGTTTAAGTGGCAGTCTAATGCAAACACGCCTCACAAATGCTAACCTAACCGATCAAATTAGCAGGGTGACATCCAAGAGTGAGGAACGAAGGATGTGGATAGAGAAGACAGAGTTAGAGTTAGTTAGGACGAGAGATGAAGTTATTTATTTGCAACGTGATAATTTGAAACTTATGAAACAAAGAAACATTTTTTGCTTGATTGCTAAACGTTTATATACAAATATCACTCAATTGCATTTAGATTGTGAAATTGGCAAAAAGATTCACAAAATGATTTTGCCCTTCCTAGAGTTAAAGGAGGACGAAGTTGATATTGATGGCTATAACTGTGAATCTATTGTCTCTTCAGATAATATCTCTGATGCCTACAGGGTTGGTCTGGACAAAATCGAGTCCTTTATCAAGTCCAAAGACCATAAGGACATGATCAAAAATCTTTTGGACAAGAACGATAAATTGAAAATCAAGACCGAAACCATACAAAAATTTGACTCATTAAATGCCAAGTTAAGTTCAGAAAACAAAATAAATGTTGAAAACACTTCTGAATTTGACGAGGACAGTGATATGAGTGAAATTTCTGTAGAGGATGTGGTTGACTGTTCAGAATTTGTCAAAAGCGAAACCGAACCTACCAAAGGTCTTATATCTGAGAATTCAGTTGAGTTCGCTCGAGCGTCCTAAGATAAATCCAAAGTTCTGAAACCAAAAGCAGTGGTTTATCAAAAGGTACAAACTGTACCAAACCAGGTATACACCATGTCAGGGGTTACTCAGAGACAAACAGCCGAACTGGCAGCCATAGTAAACGAAGATAACGCAGGTGGTTGTGACAGTTACTTTTGGTCTGCTCCAATTGACAATGCAGATGAGACTGTCGGTTTATCAGAGAGAACCTCATGGAGGGTTAAAGGCAGATATGTGGAAGAACCAATCAACAAGCCTACAAGATTTGATGTACCAAGCACAAGTGGTACCAAAGAAATCCCAAGCGAACTAATGACGACTATAAGCGAAACCTCTTCATTGAAGAGCGAAACTCATGCTGAGAGACCGAAGCCAAGGGTGAACATTCAGAAGTCTCAAAAACAGCTAGCTGAACAAAAACGCCATCAGAACAGAAAATATCAAAAGAATCTAAATGAAAGGAAGCAGTTTTGGAATTCCCAAAACCCCCAATTATGTTCGCACAGAAAAGGCGTCAAATCCACAGGCGAAAGTAAGTCCTCAGACAAGTAAAGGTCCATGCACTCCCTACCAATCTTGCAGACAAGCGAACCGAAAGCCTAGTTTCGGTCCCAGATCAAATGGTGACAAGAACCGAAAGCCCCACTTCGGTCCTAAACCCCATTCTCCTCATTCACAACAAAAGGAGAATCCTATCAAGGATGTCAAGGATATCAAGGGAAAAGGGAAGCTCATCTGTGATGATAGCCTTGATAAGAACAAAAAGACAAGTTTCGGCCCCAAATCCAATCCTCCTCATTCTCGACCAAAGCAGAATTCTAACAAGGATATCAAGGATGGCAAGGGAAAAGGGAAGCTCATCTCTGAAGACAAAAAGCTAACAAAGAAGACGTCAGCTAACCCTAGAAATCACAAAAACAAGCCTGTTAAGAATCAAAACAAAAATCCTCAATCTGATTTAAACAAACTCAAATTTTTTACCATCAAAAGGAAAGACGAAACCACACTAATAAAACGAACTTATTTGGTTGATCTTTCTATAGCTATTCCCTGTTCTGTAAAAAGCTCACGTGGACCCAAGCAACTTTAGGTTCCTAAATCTGCTTGATTTTTGCAGGTTATAAGTGACGAGCAGTTCGACGATGAATGGTACATTGACAGTGGCTGCTCACGTCACATGACAGGAATGAGGGAAGAGCTACGAGAGTTTCGGGCTCTTAAGGATGGTGGATGTGTGAAATACGGGAATAACTCATATGACACAATCAAAGGCTACGAAATGATCACAAATGGGGAATTCTCAATCCGTAAAGTAGCTTATGTAGAGGGATTGCAGCACAATCTCATCAGTGTCTCTCAACTGGTTGTGGGAACTGGCTTGAAGGTTTCGTTTGATGATGAAGGTTCGGAAATTGTTGAAAAGAAAACGAAGCCTGTCTTGTTAAAATCCAAGCGAAAAGGAGAGATGTATCCTCTAAATCTTAATCCAATTCGAGGAAAGCCAGTTGTATGTCTTTTAACAAAAGCACACTCTGACGAAAGTTGGCTATGGCACCTAAGGCTCTCACATCTCAAATTTAAGGATATCAACAAGTTGGTTATCGGTGATCATGTAAGAGGACTTCCACTTCTCAAATTTGATAGGGAACACTTGTGCGCAGCATGTGAGATGGGAAAGCAAAGCCGAAAGAGTCATCCCACAATTGTCAACACAAAGATCATCGAACCTCTTGAGCTACTTCACATCGATCTATGTGGTCCTTCTGCCATAGAAAGCATCGGTGGTAGTAAGTATATTTTGGTTATTGTTGATGACTTTTCACGTTTCACCTGGGTTTTCTTTCTTAAACAGAAATTAGAGGCAACTCCAAAGCTAAAAGAATTTATAAAGCAACTGGAACTTCAATTAAGAAAGCTGGTTAGAAATGTCCGAAGTGACAATGGGCTGGAATTCAAAAACCAAGAGTTTGAAGAATTTCTCGCTGAAAAGGGAGTGACTCACAACTTCTTTGCTCCCTATACTCCACAGCAAAATGGCGTAGTTGAAAGGCGAAATCGTTCGTTGTGTGAAGCGGCCCGAACCATGCTCAGTTTTGCTTCTCTGCCTCTGTACTTCTGGGCTGATGCAATTGCTGCTGCCTGCTATACCCAGATCCAAACCTTCCTCAACAAAAGATTTTCCATCACTCCATATGAAATCTTGAATAATCGCAAGCCAAATGTCAAGTTCTTCCATGTGTTCGGTTCAAGGTGCTTTATTTTCAACTCCAAGGAGAACCGAAACAAGTTCGATGTAAAAGCAGATGAAGGGATTTTTCTAGGTTACTCGTTAACTTCAAAGGCATATAGGGTTCTGAACAAACGTTCAAAGAAAATTGAAGAAACCTACTATGTCACCTTTGATGATAATTATGTAAAGAAACTGCAATCCAACCAAGTATCAACGGAGGAAATCTTTCCAAAATCAGGTCAAGTCTCGGTTCCAATTTCCAATCTATTTGAAGAATACATGTTGCTCTTTGATGAACCAGAGAGAGCAATACATTCTAAGGCAAAGGCAGCTGACAACAAGATCGACAACTTGAAGAAAATTATCGATGAATCAGCAAAAGAAATGGAAAGCGAACATCAAGGACCAACCAAACAGCCTGGTCCAAGCGAACCTCGAAATCAAGGTGAACCTCAACGTCCAAGCAAACATCAAGCTCAAGGCGAACCTCAAAGCTTCAGTGAACCTACTCATAAATGTTCTACATTCCAAGGGGAGAGTTCATCTACACCAAGGCGACCTGACTTACCATTCCAGGGGGAGAACCCATCTCCAACAATGACCCATGAAAGTCCAATCGAGGGGGAGAATTCTGAACCAGATGTTGAGCTTGTTTTGTCATTCGAGGGGGAGAAAAACAATACAAATAACGAAGATTCTCAATCAGAATTCGAAGAAGAAATAAATGCCGAATTGGATCCTGCATATGATCCAAACTACCCTCCTCTCACAAAATAGACAAAAGATCATCCAAAAACTCAAGTAATCGGTGAATCATCTGAAGGAGTTCTTACTCGCTCTCAAATAAAAGCGAAGCAAACTGCTCTGTTCTCTCAAGTAGAGTTTTTCATGTTTAATTTGTTCGTCTCTAAAATAGAACCAAAAACGATTAATATTGCTCTCGATCACTCCGATTGGGTACAGGCAATGCAAGATGAACTCAATGAGTTTGAGCGAAATCGAGTCTGGAGACTGATTCACACACCGAAGGATGCATCAGTGGTTGGGTTGAAATTGGTATTCAGGAACAAGATGGATAAAGAGGGGAATGTAATTCGCAACAAGGCAAGGCTGGTAGTCAAGGGATATTGTCAGGAAGAAGGTATAGATTACGAAGAAACCTTCGCTCCTGTAGCAAGGTTAGAATCAGTTCAGATCTTTCTGGCATACGCTGCTCACAAGAATTTTGAAGTCTTTCAAATGGACGTCAAATGTGCCTTCCTGAATGGTGAACTAGAGGAGACTGTATATGTTGAGCAACCACCGGGTTTCATGAAAGAAAAGCATCCTGATCATTGCTATATTTTGGATAAAGCGGTCTATGGTTTGAAGCAAGCTCCCAGAGCCTGGTATGAAACCCTTACTCGATTTCTAAAAATGTCCAAGTTTAAACAAGGTTCGGTTGACCCAACCTTCTTTCGCAAGAGAGAGGGCGACCGTTTAATGATCGTCCAGATTTACGCCGATGATATCATCTTCGGTTCCACGAATCCCAGCCTCACAGCTGAATTCAGGAAGTTGATGGAGACTAAGTTTGAGATGAGTTCAATGGGTCCAATTAACTTTTTCCTTGGCTTGAACATTAGACAGGGACCCGGAGGCATTTTTATCAATCATGAGGCTTACACAAAGACCCTACTGGCTAAGTTTGGCATGATGGGAGATTTCAAAGTGAAGGTTCCTATGGCATTTGGAACGAAGTTAACACCATCGTTGGAGAAACCAGCTGTTGATATGACCCTTTATCGGCAAATGATAGGGTCTCTAATGTATCTAACAACTAGTAGACCCGATATTATGTTTTCTGTCTGTTATTGTGCCAGGTTCCAAGCTAATCCACGCGAAGCTCATATGGTGGCTGTTAAGAACATCTTCAGATATTTGAAACGAACCTCATCTCTCGGTCTATGGTATCCTGCTAAATCAGGATTTTTCGTTCAAGCATTCTCTGATGCTGATCTTGGAGGATGTGGTTTGGATCGAAAGAGCACTACAGACGGATGTCAATTCCTAGATGGTAAACTTGTCAGCTGGCAGTCTAAGAAACAAACATGTGTTTCACTCTCTACAGCCGAAGCTGAATATATCGCTGCCGCATCTTGTACTTCACAGGTCATTTGGATACAAAGCCAACTTAGAGACTATGGCCTGAACACGAAGAAGATTCCACTTTATTGTGACTCAGAAAGCGCTATTCGGATATGTCACAATCCAGTGCAACACTCCAAAACGAAACACATAGCACTGAGATACCATTTCATCAAAGATCACGTTGAAGATGGTAATGTGGAAATTCACTTTGTTAGATCTGTTGATCAACTAGCTGACATTTTCACGCAAGCCTTACCTGAAGTAAGTTTTACTAAAATTCTCCAAGGCTTAGGTATGATGGAAGTTGAATCAGTACCGAAACTACTTTCTCCTCATTAAAATTAAACAAGCGAAATAGAGCGAACGCTCGGTCTATTTCGTCTCCAGATTTTTCGGGAACCGAAATGGACCGAATGCGAAATAGAGCGAACGCTCGGTCTATTTCGGCCTTTTGATTTTTCGGGAACCGAAATGCACCGAACGCTCGGTCCATTTCGCTTCACTACTTTTACGTGAAGTTTCGGTTGTATACTTTGTACATTATGTATAACTTTTCTTACTTCATTTCTTCTCTTAAAACTCAAAATTATTTTCCTTTCTGTTTTTAATTCTTTTTCAGAAAATTCTTAAAACTCAAAAATATTTTCCTTTCTGTTTTTAATTCTTTTTCCGAAAATTCTTAAAACTCAAAAATATTTTCCTTTCTGTTTTTATTTCTTTTTCAGAAAATTCATAAAATCCAAAAATATTTTTGTTTGTTTTTGTCCTTGTTACTTTTTATCAAAATCAAAAATTCCAAAACAAAATATACCTGAAAGGTATCATCGATTATTCAAATGATGGAGCTGGGACAGGTATACATTTCTTTATCTTTGTAGTAGCTAAGTGTCCCTAGAAGCATGTTGTTGCATGTCGACCAAAGCCTCCTAGACTTCAAGTGAAGCCTTACTGATTTGATATACACAAATCAAATCTTCCCAATCAGGCTGATAAATTCACTTATGTCATGAGCTACCTTACTCGTCTCATATTGAGTTAAGAGTTGTTTGCTCGGTCCTTACTATATAGCAGAGGTACTTTCGGTTCTTTAACATCCTTATCACTTTTCTCCATTTCCTTTCGGTTCGTATTCGTAACCCTTGAGAGACTCAGAATTTACCACTGAGGTTTATGGTTACACAACATCTGTGTTAATGATCTTAGCTTCGTTTCACCACGTGCTAAGTGAAACCCAAAATCCAACACCTATAACAAATTGACAGTGAACAATCAAATGTTCTAGTTTTTCACCCACGTTTTAACGAAACCACTTTAGTGGATGGTACCCAAAAATCTCTTTTTAATTTTTGTGCGATCTTTATGAAATTGTCTAACACCAAGGCTTTTCTTCCAATAAGATCCAATTTATTTTTTGTTTTTGAGATTTCTGCATAACTCACAAAGTCACTAAAAATGATCAAACCTACTTGTTTTATAGACTACACTTGTCTCACAAGTACTTCATCCAACTTTCGGTCTTATGCCAAGTACTGAAGTTCGGTTGAAGCTAAGCCACCCCTTATAGCTTAAATTTGAAAAGATGCCTTTCAATGTTTCTTAATAAACATTTGATCGTATTTCAACGGGAAACCACACAGACACTTCTAAGTCTCTCTTGACTTTGAAGGAAGAGATTCGTGCACGGGATCCATAGTTTCGTGTCTAAAACAGACATCACTTAAATCCCACACATACTTTGCTTTATTTCTTTTCTATTGGCACACTCTTGCACGAAGATCATTATGATTTTCCCAATTCTTGTTCGTGGTACTAATGGCAATTTTTCAGTTTTGATGTTTCGGTTGTAAATGCTATGGTGGTATACTATGTTAAGGAGCGAACATTGCCAGCATTCTATGATATTACTGTTTGAAAAGGAATTTGAAAAGTTTTTCGAAGTTGAAACGGCGTCAACAGGATAAGATTTGCAACGGGCGCGTGAATTTGAAACGGCTCCTATCATCACGCCTGATGACGTATTCCTAGGGAAACACAGCTGTCAAATCGTGCTTTTTCAGGCGTCGATTCAGAAGATCATCGAATCATTACTGTGGATATTTTCTCTCTCCTAGGGATGGTATAAAAGGTTTTTCTCACACCTCTTTTACCACTTTACCAATTCACATCTCTCTCAAGAACACACCGGTGAATTTCTACTGTTCATCTTCTTCTTCACAACTGCAACGATGGCTGAATCTTCATCCGTTTACGAGCAATCTGCCCAGTCCTCTCTTCTCACCATTAAACCAAATCAAAACCTCATAATTTATCTCTCACCGTTCCAGTATGATCCCTATATGCTGCAAATGGTTGAATGCCTCAAATATTCACCACTTGTCGTAGCCCTAACCAAGGTGGAGTATGTTCCAATGTCGCTGCTTTCTCAGATCTACTCAACCGCTGTCTACGATAAAGCCAAGGAGCGGATTTTCTTTGAGATTGTCAATCACAAAACGTTGATTTCAAAAGCCAGGTTTTGTTTGTTGCTACGGATTTCTCTTGACGATTCAATGATCAACCCTGATTCCATTACCACCACTCAACTCATCACCATGTTCTATGATATGGGGTATACTGAGATTCTCACCACTGTTATCAAGTTCAAGAAATCGTGTCTTCCTCCTCAGTGGAATGGTGTATTTACCCTCCTCTCTAAGGGTTTATCGGAGAGGGTTGCAGGTTCTGATGGCTCAATCAAGGCGTTCATGACCGTTATCTATGGTCTGTACCATGGGGTTCACATGGATTATGGATCTATATTATGGTCTCAACTGGTTCAGAGTATTAGTTCTACTTCACGCTTTTCTGAAATCTCTTGCACTAGGTTTTGGACTTTCGTTACTCATTGGGCGATGGAGAAGCTTCATGTTCCAACAATGACAGATTCATTGATGTCGTTTATTGCTACTTTCCACACGACGAAGATCATTGTTTCTGATCCATCGAAATTTATGTTTATTGGGTCGGTTCCGAAATCCATGTACCGGTATGTTTCCAGTGAAAACAAAGTGATAGTTGAGTACAATAAGCTACCCCCTACAGGGCCAAGGCAGATTACTCCAGAAATGCAAAGCTCATTGGACGCAGCAGATAAACCAGCGAAAAGAGGGAAGAAGTCTGAAAGGAAAGGGGAGCAGGAAGGTAAGTCCTCTAAAGTTTCAACTCCCAAGAAGCGAAAGTCTGAACAAGCAGCCCCTACTGCTCCCAAGAAACGAAAGACTAAGAAGAAGGCACACAAGCCGAAGGCTCCTTCTTCAAGTGATTCTGATTACGTTCCATCTGACCCTCAGCCTGAACCAGAGTCCGGTGATGATGATGTTTCTCAACCCGAAAGTCCGGCTCGAGGTAATTCGCCTCCACCCTCACCAACCCATGAAGGTAACCGAAACCCACCTCCTCCTTCACCTACACAATCGGTTCCTATTACCATTGCTCCTTGTCCACCTCCTATCTCATCTTCAACTACAACTTACATTACCATTCCCACACCTTTATTCACCAAAGTTACAACCACTACTACTACTCCAATCGAACCGACTGTTCGTGTCAACGTATCTGATACAAGGGCACCTACTTTCGAATCTGAAACCCCAGTTACCTCAAAACCTTTATCCCCACCTCCCTCACACGAATCTGACCCTGTTCTTGGAGGAGCTGAAATGGAATTTGATTCAGTTTATTTTAGCCCTTATCGAGTACAGAGCGATGACGATGATGACGCTCCTGTCACAAAGAGGCAAATAAAGGAAATGAATAACAAGCTTGACCAATTGCTTTCTTCTACTGCAAGTAGTGCATACTCTGAAGCTGCTATCAAGGCTTTGTTGGCAACCTTTGTCAAGGAGCATGACACTTCCATTTCTAATGCTGTTAAAGCTATTGATGTCTCCAACTCCACATGTCAGAAAGATTCTCTTGCTGTTGAATAATCCACAAAAGATTGCAAGCAAGCGACTGCAAACGTCGACAAACTAGTTTCTGATGCTCAAATTTTTCTTGACTCTCTACAGGCTGCAGCTCAGATGAATACTCAAACGGTGAATGCTTCTGTTGATAATCTTACTCGCTCGCTTCAGGCTGAAAAGAAGCATTTTGAGGAAACACGCAAAGCAATCCAGACTGCAAACACCGAGCTTCACACATCAGTTGATGCACGTCTTACTCAACTTGAAGCCGAACTTCCCGTAGAAAACAGGATCATGGATGAGCTGGATAAACGCACTTCTCAACTTAAAATTCAGAACCTGAAGCTCAAGACGGGCACCAAGGAAATTGAAGAACTCAAGTCTGAGCGAGCTGTGGTCAAAAGCTCTGTTGGTGATGTGCATTCTATTTTGTTGCATCTTTTGGAAGCTCATGATTCGGTCCTTACCATCTCGATTTGATGCCACTTGGCTGAGAAATTGAGACCTGCTCTGGACGTTCTTAGCAGAATTAAAAGTGTTCCGGAGTCTGTTCTCCCTCCAAAACAAGGGGAGAAAATGAAGCCGAGGGTCAATCAAAACTACCTCCAACAAGTGAACCCATCACTCAACCTAAAGTCACTGTTGAACCGAAGGGTAATGAAGCTTCAGGCAGTATGAAGGACAAAAGGAAGAAGAAAATTGGTGATGATGATGAGGATGAAATCGATGATACGTCTGATACAGAAGGAAAAGCTTCTAAAACCGAAAGCCTCAAATTCAAGCCAAGTGATAAAGAGATTGCGGAAAGGGTTCGTAAAGCGAAGGAAGAAGTTGATAGAGAGAGGAAACAAAAATAAGCGAATGATGTATTGGAACAGAGGAAATCTATGTTTCCTCTGTGGACTATGGAAAAGCTTCTCAAGGAGGTGATTGAAGCTCTAAGTACGCATTGGCTCGAACCGGTTCTTTCGTTCGATCTTGAGAATTCCAAGGATTCTCAGTTTGATATGCCAATCACCCGAAAGTCATTCATTTTTCATGCTTTTTAGTCAACAGTTTCCATCCCCTCTCCTGACGCGAAGGTTGATAGAGACCTGATCGAGTATTATCTTACATTCTCTCAACCTCAATACCTGACTTGGAGTAATCAGAAAATCACAACAGTCAAGGTGTTGAAACCCACTTCAGCAGGGAACTTATACAAACATTTGACACTAAAATACTTATGAACTCACCAGCTTAAATGCTGATCTACGCTTTCAAAATAACTTGTATTCTCGGGTCACCAGTAGACAGGTACTGATGACCAGGTTTTGAGAAGACGGAGCATGTTCAATACTCGTCTTTTATTTTGATATTATTTTTGGTGTCTTTCAAACTATACAGAACACACTTGTATTAAATTATATTATTAATGTAATGGATGATGTTGTTGCTTTCTTTACTATTGTGCATCGTTATGATACTGTACATGACGTCCTCCGCCCCCGAATGTTTCCGCCGTTCTGGTTTGGGGGTGTGACATCATCTGCAAAAGATGCAGAGATATGTCGATCACCTGCTAAAGTTAAATGTTAACTTTGATGAAGAGCTGACAATTGACATCATCCTTCACTCCTTGCCTCCCTGCTACAACCAGTTCCGCATGACCTACCACATGAACAAGGAGGAGGTCACCTTGAGAAAGCTTCAAGGCTTGCTAAGGACTGCTGAGAGCAACCTCAAAGATAAATCTGTTGCATCAACTCCTACTCCTACTGCTGCCCCAGTCTTGGCAATTGGGCAAGGAAAGGGTAAGAAGAGGAAGGCTCCCTCAAAGAGCCACCATAAGGGAAAACCCCATGATGGTACCTCTTCTAGTGGAACCAAGGTTGGTTCTGCTAAACCCAACTCCAACCCCAAGGAGGCAGAGTAACATCACTGTCATGAAATAAGGCATTGGAAACGAAGCTGCCCGAAATATCTGTAAGACATCAAGGATGGAAAGATCAAGCCATCCTACACAGGTATTTACACTATTAAATTTAATGATTCATCACATGCTATTTCTTGGGTTCTTGATACAGGACGTGGTTTTCACATTTTTTCTGACTTGCAGGGCCTAAGAAGAAATAGGGATGTGGAGCATGGGAAGATAAACTTGATCATGTGGAACAGAAGATCGTTGCCTGTCACCAAGATTGGATTTTAATCTTTAGTGCTTATTAATGGATTAGGATTAGATTTAAATAATTGTTGGTATTCGCCAGATATGGAAAGAAACATCATTTCTATACATGGTTTGTATAGACAAGGGTTTAGATATTCATTTGATAATGAAAAGGGTTCTATTAATGCTTATCTTAATGGTGTTTTCTATTTTGAAGCATTGCCTTGTAATGGAATATATGAAACTTGATGGTTGTAGATAACTTAGGAAATGATGTGTTGTGTATCGATTCTTCCAATAGTTTGGATAAAGCATGCTTGTGGCATTGTCGTCTTGGACATGTCAACAAGAAACGCATATCCCAACTCCAAAAGGATGGAGTGTTGGAGTCATTCGACCTTAGGGACGATGACGTGTGTGAGTCTTGTTTGCTTGGAAAGATAACCAAGTCACCCTTCACTGGCACTTGTGAAAGGGGTGAGGGTTTATTGGATCACATACATACAAATGTATATGGACCTTTTAGATCCACCACAAGGGATGTGTGCCGCTTCTACGTGACTTTTACCGATGATTATAGCAGATATGGTTATATCTACTTAATCAGGCATAAGTCAGAAACCTTTGAAAAGTTTAAAGAGTTCAAACAAGAAGTAGAGAATCAATTGGGCAGGAAAATCAAGATGCTTCGATCCGATCAGGGAGAAGAGTACCTATGTCTTGAATTCCACTACTACCTTAAGAAATGCGGAATTGTTTCGCAATTGACGCCACCTAGGACACCATAGTTGAATGGTGTGGTTGAGAGGTGTAATCGAACCTTGCTTGACATGGTTTGTTCCATGATGAGTCGTGCTTCGCTACCTATCTCATTTTGGGGTATGCCTTAGAGACTGTCGCCCATATCCTTAACTTAGTCCCTACAAAGAAGGTTGCCAAAACACCTCACGAGATGTGGACAGGGGAAGATCCCTTGTTGGCACATATCAAGGTTTGGGTTTGCGAGGTTTTCATAAGACGAGAGACTCACGACAAGCTCGAACCTCGTAGTGAGCGGTGTATTTTCATCGGCTACCCATAGAAGTCCTTTGGATATCTCTTCTATAGACCGAGTGACAATGTTGTCTTCGTTGCAAGGAGAGGGGTTTTCCGAGAGCGAGAACTCATAAGCCAATGGGACAGTGGGAGGCAAATTGATCTTGAATAGATTCAAGAGTCGAGCGATGAAGGAGCCTCTAACATTGGCGCCCAACTCAAGGAGGAAACCCCGGTTGAACCGATTGACGAATCCTTACCTCTTAGACGTTCCAGTAGAGTTAGTGTTCCGCCCGTGCTATATGGTTTTCATATAACCAGTGAGGGTGATACGTTTATTAGTGACAGTACACTAATAAATTTGGATGAACCTAATAGCTACAAGGAAGCCATGGCAGGCCCGGATTCTGCAAAATGGAAAGAGGCTATGGACAGCGAGATTCAGTCCATGTATGACAACCAAGTTTGGAATTTGGTTGACAATGTGCCTGGTCGTAAGACGGTCGGGTGCAAGTGGATCTTCAAGAAGAAGACCGACATAGATGGAAATATGCACACTTATAAAGCGTGATTGGTTGTGAAGGGCTTTACTCAAACTCCCGGAGTTGACTATCATGAGACCTTCTCACCGGTTGTGAAGATAAAGTCTATTAGGGTGATGCTAGCCATTGCAGCATTTCATGACTATGAAATATGGTAGATGGACGTCAAAACCGCTTTCCTTAATGAGAAGTTGGCTGAGGATGTTTACATGAATCAGCCAGAGGGTTTTGTCGATGCGAAGCACCCCAATAGAGTGTGCAAGCTTGAAAAATCGATTTATGGATTGAAGCAAGCATCTCGCAGATGAAATCTTTGTTTCGACGAGAAAGTCAAAGAGTTTGGTTTTCTGCGAAGCAAGGATGAATCATGCGTATATGTCAAAGCCAGTAGGAGTATAGTTAGCTTCCTCGTATTGTATGTCGATGACATACTACTCATAGGAAACGACATCCCGACGCTGCAGGAAGTCAAGTCCTGGCTTGGGAGGTGTTTCGCTATGAAGGACCTCGGAGAGGCTGCCTATATTATGGGAATAAGGATAGTGAGAAACAGAAGTAAGAGACTAATAGGACTTAGTCAGAACACTTACTTAGAGAAGGTACTAAAACGTTTTAGTACAGAGAATTCTAAGAAAGGGGAGTTACCAATCCAAAGTAATGCCAAGTTGAGTAAGCCTCAAAGTCCGAGTACCGAAGTCGAGATAGCAGAGATGAGCCGAGTACCATACGCTTCCGCAGTAGGCTCAATCATGTATGTTATGACTTGTACTCGCCCTGATGTGGCCTTCGCTTTGAGCATGGTCAACAGATATCAAGGGAACCCTGGAAAAGCACATTGGACCGCAGTCCAGAATATTCTTAAGTACCTTCGGAGGACTGTTAGGTGCAATTTGTGCACCTTTTTGCACACCTTTAGTCCCATTTCATGCATCTATTTAGCATAATTGTTCTTCCTTTTTATTGCATTTCATCATATTCATGTTACTCTCTAGAACAACCTTATTTGCACACTTTCATGTCTTTTTCAGGTAAACCGGAGCTTGGAATGCGCTTTGGGAGGTGCCAGGAAGCATTAGTGAAGATTTCGGGATGATCGGGCGAAGAACGAAAAAGTTGAAAAAATCAAGTTTGGATTCGGAGTCAGAGGGGTACACGGGGCGTGTTGGATTTACACTGAAAAGTGAGCATAGGACGTGTTTGACCAAGAAGAAGCTGTTGACCATGCTGAACACGACCCGTGTCAGTTTAGCCTATTTTAACACGGGCCGTGTTTGACCCAAAAACTGTCTTTTGACAGTTTTTCCTATTTTTCATATCACAGGAATTGGGTCATTTTTTACACAAACAGAACATACCAGAGCACTTTTGGAGAGGAGAATTCAAGGGTTTTAGCAAGGGTTTGTCCGTTAATCATTGGGAAACATTTTAATTTCTTCTTTGTAAGCACTTTAGCACTTAATTTCATCTTTTAAACTTGTTAATCTTGTTCTAGCCATGTGTGGCTAGAACCCTAACTTCTCCAATTTCATGTTTTGACTTTTTGGTTGTGAATCAAATCATATGACCTGATGTTTGTGTTTAATTTCTATCTAGTGAAACTGATTTTATTTCAATCGAATGTTTGATTCTAATAATGATTCTTATTGGCCATTTGAATTAGGGTTAGGTCATTCAAGTTATTCATTTTGCAAAATCCGTAATTGTTTTGTGAATTGAACTAAGTAACAAGCATTAAATTGATTTCTTATGAATAATTTAGTGTAAATCTTTTCACACATTCTTACGCTCCCGAGCTTGTGAGGAGTATTGGGTGTTGTTGGGAACATTCACAATAAGCTTAATGCAATCTTTTAATCTAATTCTAAGAGCTTGTTTAGATTAGGTTAGCAAGGTTAGGATTAATCAAAGAGCTTGTTTTGATTGATTAATGTGGTGAATGGAAAGTGTTAGAGCTTGTTAACACTTTCAAGTACCAACTTGGATAGAATGAAACAAATGTCTTGTCATCTTTGATTCACATTGCTGGATTGTTATACATGAAGCTGGAGTCCTTACAAAATCTGAACTTAATTCACGCCTTTATTTGATTGTTTATGTTGTTTTTTGTTTGTTTAATCACTGCATTCTAAACCCCCCTCTCTTTACTATTGGTGACCATAGTACCTTGTGCAAAGAGGTATAGACCAATTGTCCCGTGTCTCTGTGGATCGACCCTGCTTGCCTTGTACTACCTTTTAGTGCAATATAGTAGTGTTATTTTGGAGTATATATCGTACCCCTATTATTTGTTGGGTCTGACACCCCTAAGAAATTGGCGCCGTTGCCGGGGACACGGTCTTACTAATTGTTTATGCCTAGATTTTTGTGAGCAGGTACATCTCTATAAAATAACACAAAAAAAAAAACAAAAAGTGTGGCTCGGAAATGAACACTCCTTTCATTAAAGACCAACTTTCTGAGCTAGCTCAGTTAGTTATGATGATTGGAAATGACCAAAGTGCGCAACCTACACCTATTCCTTGTGATTTTTGCACTCAAAATGGACATCATTCCAACATGTGTCCATATTTACAAGGGGAATGGGAGGAAGCGCATGAAATGGGAAGCTACTACTGGCCAAACCAATGGAGTTATGATCAACCTCAACATGATCAATGGTGGGAAAACAACCAAGCTTAGGGGAACAACCAATGCCAAAACCCATACCAAGCTTGGGGAAATGACCAATACCAACTAACTCCACAGTTCCAACATCCATATCTTCCACCTCCCCAACAAACTGAAACTTTGAGCATGTCCTTGGAAGACATTGTGAAAAGCATTGCCACTACTACCCAAATCTTCCATGAAACAACCAAAACTAGCCTCAAAAGCTTAGAGCAACAAATTGCACAACTTACTCAATCTGTGAGTATATTGGAAACTCAAGGAAAATTACCATCGCAGACCGAAGAGGACCCAAGGCATACTGTTTCTGCCATCACCTTGAACGATGGGAAATTTTTTGATGACCCAAGCTTGCAATTTGAAGATGGGGAAGAGGAGGAAGAAGTAGAAGTGGAGAAGGCTGACATGGAAGTTGTAGAGGATGTGTTGGAGGTTGATGAAAGAGAGGCTGAGCCACCCACTACCAATGATAAAATCCTTTCACTGGTAGACCAAACACTAGAACCGAAAACGATAAATCTGTCGGAACCTTCAAAGGATATATATCCCGAGAAGGAAGAGACACAATCGGTCATCAACTCAACCACCCTATCAAAGAAAGAAGAGTTGATTACCTTAGTGGACAAGTACATGAAAATGGTCAGTTTGATGATTGTTATCATCAAGGGTCTAAGTCCAACATGGATCCCAAGAAAAAAGAAAGTCAAGTACAAGATAAGTTTTCCATTGAAGGAGGTGGCGAAGAGTTTACTGAGTTGGAGATCCCCACATACTTAGATCGATGCATATTTAGGGGTCATGTCGAGCCAACGACTTTAAAAAAGGGCGGCTAACCGGGAGGCAACCCGGGGGTATTTTTGTCCTTTCTTTTAAAACTTTTTAGTCTTTGGTAAATTTCAAAATTTTAATGTCCCAAATGGTTATAAACTTGTTTTTGCCTAGAAAATGACTCTCGGGCTCCAAAAATATTTCACGAATAGCTTGGGGAAGATGAAGAGAAGGTTCTCACCACAATTGTTAGACTCTAAGAACGATTCGGTAAATTCTTTCCATATCTTTAATCGTCCACATTTTGCTTAAAATTTCAATTTGTGTGCACTTATGACTGTTTTGGACCTTACCCGACCCGACTACCATCCCGCACCACCTTCCGGTGATTAGGTTGTTCCACCCTCTCCGAGCATCGGGGACGATGCTTATCTTTAAGCTTGGGGAGGGGTAGAGTTGTACATTAGGTTTATCCATGCATTTCATGTTCATATTCATGCATAAAAAAAAACTCAAAAAGATTTTAGCCTTCTTATTTTCTTTTTCTTACATTCTGCATTTTAAAATCTATAAAACCCAAAAACATTTTCTAGTTTTTGCATCCCATTTTCATTCATTGTTTTCAAAAAAAAAAAATTAATACGAGATGAACACAATCTTTACATACAATAGCTCCATGAAGTGGGAAAATGAGAATTCAAATGAAAAAAATTATGAGGCGACCGGATAGTTATCGGAAGTGTAGAATCACCTGTCATAACTAGGGGGCCCAAATACCGTAATTCGAGACCCCAGCCTTAGATAATAAAAAAATGGGATACTGAAACGTTTTTGTGGGTGGTAATAACAAATTTAGGATGATTTGCTTCTGAATGTTGAAAAAGAATCCTTATCGACAACTCTGAACCCACAGAACACGGACCTATATGTTGACACGCATTACCCTCGCGGTAACAGAGAGCTTAAGTATCAGATCCACACACTCAAGAAGGAAGAAAGGGTACAACTGTCATATTCAGTACCCAAATCAGAATTTCAAGTACTCAAACGAAGAAATTTTCAGAAATTCAAAAGATTGAAGAACTGAAGCTCAAAACGAAGATACAAATCCAAGTTCAATCAAAAATCAAAAGCCATCTCAAAGTCAAATCTGGCGAATGAAGAACTGTGTGATATGATACTTGTGGCTCTCGAAAAAGTGAAAGCATAGGAGTTGGGCCCCTTCGGGTGGGCTCACTGTTTCAACGAAAGTTGATTCGCCGTGACGGGTTCTTAAGGATGTGCCGATTCTGATTCTTGACTATCTAGTCTTAAGGACATGAGATCCCGAACTGTGTTATTTTCGCTTGCAAAAGCTAATTAAGGTATGAAGTTTAAATAAAACTATGGTTGGATTATTGGATTACACCGTTTCGAGGTATTCCTCACTTTGGGAGTCTGTGATATGTGGAAGGTAGCAGGATGGTCGCCTAGGTATTAATGATTGGAGCCCCATTGATGTAAAGTCTGATCGTATATGTCCATATTTATATAAATAAATAAAAAGATTACTTGTGTTCTTAAATTTTTCTTTAGTTCATTTTTGTTCCTTAAGTATCTTTTGTACATATGTTTCTTTTTCATGGTTTTCATTGCATGCATTCATTCTTAGCTTTTAGGATCTTTTTGTCCCCATTTGTTCTATGTTTCTTTTGCCATCTAGAAATCGTCCTATTTGTCTGGTTCTTGTTCTTTCTTGAGGACAAGAAAGGTCTAAGCCTGGGGAGATTTGTTAGGTGCAATTTGTGCACCTTTTTGCACACCTTTTAGTCCCATTTCATGCATCTATTTAGCATAATTGTTCTTCCTTTTTCTTGCATTTCATCATATTCATGTTACTCTCTAGAACAACCTTATTTGCACACTTTCATGTCTTTTTCAGGTAAACCAGAGCTTGGAATGCGCTTTGGGAGGTGCCGGGAAGCATTGGTGAAGATTTCGGGATGATCGGGCGAAGAACGAAAAAGTTGAAAAAATCAAGTTTGGATTCGGAGTCAGAGGGGTACACGGGGCGTGTTGGATTTACACTGAAAAGTGAGCACAGGGTGTGTTTGACCAAGAAGAAGCTGTTGACCATGCTGAACACGACCCGTGTCAGTTTAGTGCAAATCAACACGGGCCGTGTTGACTGATGAACACGACCCGTGTCAGTTTAGCCTATTTTAACACGGGCCGTGTTCGACCCAAAAACTGTCTTTTGACAGTTTTTCCTATTTTTCATATCACAGGAATTGGGTCATTTTTTACACAAACAGAACATACCAGAGCACTTTTGGAGAGGAGAATTCAAGGGTTTTAGCAAGGGTTTATCCGTTAATCATTGGGAAACATTTTAATTTCTTCTTTGTAAGCACTTTAGCACTTAATTTCATCTTTTAAACTTGTTAATCTTGTTCTAGCCATGTGTGGCTAGAACCCTAACTTTTCCAATTTCATGTTTTGACTTTTTGGTTGTGAATCAAATCATATGACCTGATGTTTGTGTTTAATTTCTATCTAGTGAAACTGATTTTATTTCAATCGAATGTTTGATTCTAATAATGATTCTTATTGGCCATTTGAATTAGGGTTAGGTCATTCAAGTTATTCATTTTGCAAAATCCGTAATTGTTTTGTGAATTGAACTAAGTAACAAGCATTAAATTGATTTCTTATGAATGAATTTAGTGTAAATCTTTTCACACATTCTTACGCTCCCGAGCTTGTTAGGAGTATTGGGTGTTGTTGGGAACATTCACAATAAGCTTAATGCAATCTTTTAATCTAATTCTAAGAGCTTGTTTAGATTAGGTTAGCAAGGTTAGGATTAATCAAAGAGCTTGTTTTGATTGATTAATGTGGTGAATGGAAAGTGTTAGAGCTTGTTAACACTTTCAAGTACCAACTTGGATAGAATGAAACAAATGTCTTGTCATCTTTGATTCACATTGCTGGATTGTCATACATGAAGCTGGAGTCCTTACAAAATCTGAACTTAATTCACGCCTTTATTTGATTGCTTATGTTGTTTTTTGTTTGTTTAATCACTGCATTCTAAACCCCCCTCTGTTTACTATTGGTGACCATAGTACCTTGTGCAAAGAGGTATAGACCAATTGTCCCGTGTCTCTGTGGATCGACCCTGCTTGCCTTGTACTACCTTTTAGTGCAATATAGTAGTGTTATTTTGGAGTATATCGTACCCCTATTATTTGTTGGGTCTGACACCCCTAACAAGGACCAAGGAATGGTTTCTAGTCCTCGGTGGGAGAGACGACTTAAGGGTGCGAGGGTATAGTGACGCCAGTTTTCAGACCGACAGGGACAACTATCGTTCGGAGTCGGGCTAGGTATTTACCCTTAATGGAGGAGCAGTGACTTGGAAAAGTTCCAAGCAGGAGACCGTAGCTGATTCAACGTGCGAATCAGAGTACATAGCGGCGAGCGAAGCGTCAAAGGAGGCGATATGGTTGAAGAACTTCATTGGAGACCTTGGAGTTGTGCCAGCCATAAAGGAACCTATGGAAATTTTCTGTGATAACAAAGGTGCGGTTGCCTTGACCAAGGAACCGAGGGATCATGGCAAATCCAGGCATATCAACAGGAAATACCATTTCATTAGACATCGGGTAGAAGAAGGACTCCTCGTAGTGAAGTGGGTATCGTCGGAGGATAACCCAGCAGATCCCCTTACGAAGGGACTGAGTAGGGTTAAACACTTGCAGCACACTAGGAGCATCGGGCTGAAGGACGATATTAGTTTAGATTAGATAGCTTCAAAACATGTAATAGATAAATGTAATTGAAATTTGATGATTAAATAAAGGAGTATTATTTATAAGTAAAGTTACTGTCTTATGTTAATTATTTACCTATTGTTTCATTTTGCATTGTTTTGACTTCCTGAATAATAAGATTATTCGAACAGTCCACATTCGTTCATATGTTGGAAGTAGATATGAAAGAAGACTGTCATGAATTGGTGTGTAGATTGTCTAAAGTGTATTAGACATAGCAAAAGTATGCTACAACGTTCATGAGTGCTTATGAATTTGATTTGAGCATTGGATTAGACCCACGCTTGCTGGTATCACTTCATGGAATTTATCTCGAGTGATCGCAAGACGATAATATCATATGGTCTTAAAACCTAGATATATGGTTTATTATTTACAAGTTGGTTATTCATTGATAATGCGTAAACGCATTAGTAACTTGATGTTATAAAACGCATTGTTGTGCATGATTTGATGAGTGGATGGTAAATGCATATAAGTCGAAGTTTATCTGTTCCTTTTATCCTAAGAGGGTAAAACCGATATCAGGGCCCCTCGATGATTTGGTTTGACTTATGTGTCGGGCCCGGTCAGGACTGAATTGATGTGTTCAATTAAGTTCTATGTCAGACGAATCAGAGATCGAGAAACAAACAGCTGGACAATAAGTATGACTATGTTCCATGTAATTGTCCGCACGATATCTAGAACGGAGGACTATACGATCCCTTATCTAAAGGACATGTTACTAATAAGATCAAAGTTTGACAGCGTCTTTGAGAGCTACGATTGCTAATCGGATTGTACCTACACTATAGTTACTAGACTTATCCAAGTGGGAGACTGTTGGATTAGTGTCTAAGCCCGTAACTATATTTGGTAAGTACTTTACCCGGTTGTCCATGGTCTTTTTGGGTTGCCTTCACCAAAGCAACTAGATAGGATGATTTATGAAGAGAGAGGTTATTATGGTTTATTAATATATTATGTGAATAATATATAGTATTAGACAAGAATTAATTAAGAATTAATTATGTGTCTAAAAGACATTAATTAAATAAAGGGGACTAGAACTGTCAGTTGTGTGATAGTTGAATATTGGGCTGAGAAGCCTTATGGATTAGGCATGGACGAAATTAAGGATGTGCCCATCTTAATTTCAGCCATAAGGGCCCTATTCCAGAAGGTTCCTTGGATTGCTTAAGGCCTAAGTTGTCCATTAGGGTTTTGACTAAAACCCTAGCAGCACAAGTATAAATAGACCCCTAGGGCATCAGTTTTCGGCCACTGGAAACCCTAGAAGAGTTCATAGCCGAAATTGTGCCTCTCCCCTCTCTCTAATATCATCTTCTTGCTTGTGGTGTTTGTAAGCCATTAGAGGAGTGACATTTGTGACTCTAAGCTCCAAGAGAAGAAGATTCAAGCCATTGTTGAAGAGGTAATCATCTAGATCTGATTTCATATGATAATTTTGAAATATGTATGCTAGATCTAGGGTTTATAAGTCTTGGATGAATTGACTGTATAATAGAGAAACCTAGATCCAAGCTTTAGGGTTTGCATGAGCACATACGATGTTCTTTTGTATAAAACATATCAATGTCCACCATTTCAATTGGTAACTGTTTATCTACAACTCAATTTATTGTTATTGTCATTCAATTTTTATATTTAACTTAGTTTATAAAAATATTGTTTTATATCTTATCATTTCTTATGTCACATAACAAATACATTCTCTTATTAATTATTATTACGATAAACAAGGGTCAAAGACAATCGCTATCAGATGCGAAGTCGTTTTTGAGACAACCAATGTTAATTCATGAACAATTTTATATGTAATACGACATCTGATGTTATATATTGAATTACTTACTTTATTCATTATATCTTTTGTATTTATGTAAAAGTACTACTTTAAAAAAATATTTGATGCTTACGATTTTATCTTAAATTTTTTTTTAATAAAGATGTGTAGTACATAAATCTCACAATTGAAGAATTCAAGTTTATCAATGACTACATGTTATGATTGGTGAAAGATGAAGGAAAAACCTATATGAGTTCAGATTCTAGGTTACAGATTGTTAGGATTGGAAGTCACGTCATTGAATCCCGAATCATATATTATAGATTCTTCAACGAGACTACTTATATATCTCGCATGAAGTTTACTCCTCCTGATAAAATAATCTCATTCCGTTTTCAGTGGAGGCAATTCTCATAGTTGTTTGTTTTGCTATGATCATTAACAAAATTCAAGGACACTCATTATCAAATGTTGGATTATACTTACGTAGACCCGTCTTCACTCATGGTCGGTTATATGTCGTTGTTTCTCGAGTTACAAGTAAAAAAGCTTGAATGTATATGTGGCGATGAATGTCATCCAACTAATGAAACAAAAAAATATTGTCCACAAAGAGGTCATTCAACGATTATAGATATTCATACATTTCATTGTTTTTTTCATATATTTCAATGTTACCAATAACGCTAAATATGTTTATGTTACTTTATCTTTATTATTATTATTATTGTTTTTTTCATATATTTCAACGTTGTTTCTCGAGTTACAAGTAAAAAAAGCTTGAATGTATATGTGGCGAGGATAATGGTACTTATAAGGATAAATTGTTATTTGCAGCCAAAATAGAGGCATTTTCGAAGTAAGGGACCAGAATTGACAATATTTGGAACTTTGGAGGCTTGAAGGGAAGAAGGATGAAAAACTCCGCAAAAAAAGCGTTCTCACGACGTGAATTGTTCATGATTCATGACGTGAGAAGAGTATTCCAGAAGATTTACATCCGGGTGAAAGAGTCCTTGTCGAATACGAAAAGATCGCATTCACGACGTGAATCCGTATGGTTCACGACGTGAACTCGGGAAATCAGAAAACTATAAATTCCCTTGCCAATTACGATTTGAGAACTTCTTGGCTGAGAGAAAGGTGGCCTGAAGACGATTTGGAGCAGAAGAAGAGTTCTGGAAAAGGCTTTAAACACCCAAAGGGGGTAAAGGTTCATAATTAGTTAATTAGTTTGATAGTTATGAACATGTTTGATAATTTGATTTGTGTTTGCTTACTTGTTACTATGAGTAGCTGAATCTAGCAGCTCTTGTCTAGCTAGATGAAGCTTCTGAATTATGTTTTAGCTTAATGACTATTGAATATGTTTAGTTGATAAATTACTTGTGTTTGATTATCATTACCTAGCATGTTATTTTAGTTTCTTAGTTGCTTAAATTCATATTCTGTGTAGCTTAGTGACCATTAAATTACATGAACTTGAAACCTAGTAATTTAGTGAACATTGAATTGCTAGAGCTAGGATCGACCAAAATCTTAGATAAGTGATAAAAGTAACTAATTTAGCTGTGCTAGAGGACATAATTTATGACCATAATTGTGTTTGCTTAGATAAATCTTACATAGCTCACTTATAACTGATAACTAATTCTGTGTTTTGCTTATGTGTGACCATACAAGGTAATTCATGAATTGGTAAAAAGATTAGTAAATTTGGACTTAAATTGCTAATTACATACTAATCGGTGACCAACTTTGATAATAAATAATTATTAGCTAAACATAAATAAAGAAGTGGATTCAAACTAGACAGGAGTAATTTTAATTAATTGATTGAATTTTGTGACTTAAGTTCATCTGGTCTTGCAAAATCAGATAAAACCTCATCTTTATTCTAAAAATAGGTTAATTTAGTAAATTAATTAGTTGACACCGTTCCCTGTGATCGACACCCGACTTACCCAACTATTCTATAATTCGACTAGGTACACTGCCTAGGTGCATTTTAGTTAGTTAAGTTAGTAGGGTTACAAATTATAAAATTAGTGGGTATTTTTGTGCACATCATATATATATATATATATATATATATATATATATATATATATATATATATATATATATATATATAGGAAGGATCATTTGAGAACCTAAAGTTTCCCGAAAACCCGAGAACTAAAAGTGGAACGTTAGATCAAAACTTTTAATGGCCTAGATCAAATGTAGCACTCGGTTCCCGGTATGTAATTTATTTTATTGTATTTTGCATTTTTGGCCTTGGACTCGGCGAGTTGAGGTCCAACTCGTCGAGTCGGAGCGTATTGGACACAGAAGTTTAATGACCTACTCGACGAGTCCACGTCCTGACTCGGCGAGTAGGCGCTGTCCGGACAAAAACCCTAGATGAGGGTTTGCACCCTATTTAAACCACTTATTCAGCCTCCTTTTCGTCCCCAATGCTTCCAGAACTCCCCATAAGGAAACCCTAGCCGTTTTTGAGAAGAGCTAAAGCATTTTGTTGGATCTTGCTAGTTGGGACCATAAGGAGGAAGGGAAAGGCTTGAGGAAACAAGTGAAGACCAGGGGAAACCGAGTTTATGCATCTTCTACAGTCCATTGGAGGTATAAAGCTGTAACCTTGTTCTTTCATTTGATAGATCCCTTTTTGGGGAGATTTAGGGCTTTTATAATCCATTTTGGTAACCAACCATGATTGCAAACATGGTTGGGGGTCAAGGCTTCGGATCTAGCACTTGGGAAGAGTCACAAGGCAGATTTGGGTTGCTATTGCACCCAAGAAAGGTCCCATGCATCATAAGAGCTTATTTTATGTCCTTTTGAGCTCAAAGTCCCATGCATGCACGTAAAGTTTGTAACTTTACGTGCTAGAACGATTGAAGGAGCTTAGATCTATCTTTTGGTTAAGTGTTGTACATCAGAAATCGAGGATTTTGGTAGTGGACGTTATCGACTCGGCGAGTCCGTTCTTGGGACTCGACGAGTCCAAGGCTTCGAGTCTCATATCTGTTGAGGGTCAAAAGGACTCAGTTGGGTGTTAGAAGGGTTGTAGCAGGACAGAAAGAGTGACCCAACGCATTGGACTTAATTTTAGACCTGGAGTTCATGGGACTCGACTAGTGCTAGAACAGACTCGGCGAGTCCAAGGCAATCTCCTTATGTTTGAAGATGAACTCGACGAGTTGTTCATACAACTCGGCGAGTCGAGGTCAGGACTTGTTCATCAGTTGAAGGTGAACTCGACGAGTGTTCATACGACTCGGCGAGTCGGATGAAGGTTCATTGATGTTCGTAAGGAAGGGGAACTCGTCGAGTCGTTGCCAAACTCGACGAGTCGAGTCGTGGATAAGGACAAGTAAAGGGAAGGGACTCGACGAGTTGACGGACCAACTCGGCGAGTCGGGTCAACTGGAAGTTGACTTTGACTTGGACTTGGTTGGGGGTAAAGTAGTCATTTTTGTTGGATTAGTGTCTAAGTCCATAACTATTTTGGTATGTACTTGACCCGATTATGAGCATGGTCCTTTTGGGTTGCCTTCACCATAGCAATATGTAGGATGAATTAAGGAGAGAAAGGTTTAATTATGATTTATTAATATATTATAAGAATAATATATTAAAGGAGAAATCATATTGTTTAATTAATATTAGTCAAGAATTAATTAAGAATTAATTTTGTAGCTAAAAGAGATTAATTAAACTTAGGGGACTGGAATTGTAATTATAGGATAATTGCAATTGGGCTATGGATCACCTTGGAATAATAGGTTGGACGAATTCTATGGGGAAGCCCATTAGAAATCGTCCAAGGCATGTTCCAGAAGGGGTCCATGGGCTGCTTAGGGCTTAAGCAGTCAAATTAGGGTTTCCTTGTTAGATAACCCTAATTGCCTACCTATTTAAGGAGCCCCTAAGCCCCAAAAACATGGACAACTAATCCTTTAGGGTTTCCAGCCGTTTTTGGTGCCTCCTCTCTCCTCCCTCTTCATCCAAGTTGCTTAGTGGTGTTTGTGACTCCATTAGAGGTGCAACACTTGAGGCACTAAGCTTTATGAAGCCAATCAAAGAAAGGATTGATTGTTATTGCTATATAACAATCAAAGGTAATTACTAAACCCTTATTTCAGTTCTTATATGATAGATCTAGGGTTTGTAAGTCTTGGAAGTTTATTGCATGTTCAAAGTAGAAAACCTAGATCCAAGCAATTAGGGTTGCATGAACACCATAGGATTGATGTTATGCTCAAAACCCAACAATTTTACCCTAAGGATACATGTCAGATTATGACTGAGTGTTTTGTGGGGATTGTAGCCGGACGATTTTCGGAGCAGCAGCAGACAGAGGTTTCCCGCCCGGAGTATCAGCAGCTACTCGTACGAGGTGAGTTACCTTCCAGTAGGGGTGGGTCTAAGGCCACAATGCCGACCCACCAAAGAGGAGTATTTAGAAGATGATTGTCTTTGTGATAATTATCTTGGTCTGGTTACATGCTTTGGTCATGAGTTTTATTTGTATGATATGTTACGTGTATGATAGGGATTGGTATCCCTGATAGCGGTCCTTAGGACCAAAGGGTAGGTCAGTACCCGGATATGCCTGACTGTATGTTTATATCTTGTTGTTGTATGCTAGTGGTAGGGGGTGGAATAGTCCCCAGTTACCGGTTGAAAGATACCGATGATGATTACCGGTTGAAAGATACCGATGATGATTACCGGTTGAAAGATACCGACGATGATTACCGATTGAAAGATACCGAGGATATTGTATGGTATGTGGTATGATGGGGGAACTCACTAAGCTTTGTGCTTACGGTTTCGGTTTTGGTTTCAGGTAACTCTTCGTCTAAGGGGAAGGAGCCGGCGGCGTAGCATCGCATCACACACACACACACATGATTTCCGC
Source organism: Lactuca virosa (assembly GCF_052849685.1). NCBI lineage: Eukaryota > Viridiplantae > Streptophyta > Magnoliopsida > Asterales > Asteraceae > Lactuca > Lactuca virosa. Next base: position 83,854,606 of record NC_136429.1, read on the forward strand.
ATGGAGCTTTCTGGGATTGTACTCTGATATGTATTATTTTATGACTTGGGTTTTCAGACATGATGCTTAATTTTATGAGATGACGTGTTTTCACAGTATTTTCTTATGAATGTTTTTATGAGTCAGTTAATCAAAAAGAAATTTTTGGACTCGAAAATTAGGTCGTTACAAGTTGGTATCAGAGCCCTGGTTTGAGGGATTCGGACACACCCTCGGGGTGTCTGGACTCAAACTGAGGGGCTAAAAGGTTTTTACAAGGAAAAATGATTTTCTAAAATCTAAATGGAAGGATTTTAAGAAAGACGAAGTGTATGATGCATGCGACCGGCCGGGCTCAAGTAAGTTTTCCCCAAGATACCCATACTTGATATGTTATGCTATATGGTTTTCATTCAGAAAACTGCATGCTAGAATAGGACTAAGGATCTAGGAGGATGCCTTGTGTGCCTGATATATGATTATGAGAATTGCATGCTAGTTAGGGCTAAGGATCTAGGAGGATGCCTTATATGCCTGTTGTATGAGCTGTATGCTAGGACTGTTTAGTCAGCAGTAGGATGGCCTGTGTATGTTATGCCTGATTTGGTTACCCAATGCACGAATGCTGCTTGCTTTGTGCTATGGGGGAACTCACTAAGCTTTGTGCTTACGGTTTCGGTTTTGGTTTCAGGTAACTCTTCGTCTAAGGGGAAGGAGCCGGCGGCGTAGCATCGCATCACACACACACACATGATTTCCGCATGGAGCTTTCTGGGATTGTACTCTGATATGTATTATTTTATGACTTGGGTTTTCAGACATGATGCTTTGTTTTATGAGATGACGTGTTTTCACAGTATTTTCTTATGAATGTTTTTATGAGTCAGTTAATCAAAAAGAAATTTTTGGACTCGAAAATTGGGTCGTTACATCAAACATGACATATTTGTAATTATTAACAATTTCAATGGTAACATCGACTTTTTACAATAAATTACAAGGGTAGTTAAGGGATACAAATTAACATACATAATAATGAATCAAAATTAATTTTGAAAATAGAACTCTCTTTCACCTTCTTTCTCTCTCCTTCATGTTCATCTTCATTCCATGAAATCACCGAATCTCACCTCTTCATCCCAGATTTTAAGATGAAATCACCGAATCTCATCGCATTCTTATTGTCGTGTTCAGTCGCCGGAGTGTATCACCTCCACCTTTGCTCTTCCACACTCCTGTGAATCACCAATTGTCTCATTGCCATTGATTTTCCCTAAAAGAATTTATTCATTGCTCGTACACACTCCTTTGAATCACCAATTTTTGATCTCTGACTCCTATCCGTTCATCGATTTACATCTCCACCTCATTTAATCTCATCAAGGGCGACGAGCGGCGTATTTCAGTTGATTGTGTGGATGACTTTTAGGGAGAAGACCATCATGTCTGTAAAAGGAGGAAGAGGTTAAGATATCAAAGCCATTAAAACCACGGGTGCTTGAAAGGAGACCGAAGTTGAAGTCGACAAGCCTTTTGGCCTCACTTTAGGTCCTAAACCTAGTATTGGTAGTGACGTTGTTATCACTGTGCAATTGAGGCGTCCAAACCAAACAAATCCTTTTCAATGACTTTGTGGAAGAATCATCGGCTCACAAAGCAGATTCATCTTCCTCCCCAGCTCCACCGCTAGCACGACCTCTATCAACTCTCCCTAATTTCCTCGAATCGGAACTGTCTGGAGTCAGATCGACGGTCTCATCACTAAACGACTTAAAATTAGTAAGTTTATTCACCTGATTTTGTTGCGATTGCCCTTGGAGACTTGAAATAAACTGTAGCAGCTTCAGGTCTCGTTGTCGTTCTGTGGCAGGTGACTATGAAAGCACTTTCTTACAATCTCAATTAATCGCATCATAATCTGTTTTTTGTTCATTAATAGGTGATTGAAATTTCAGCTATTTCAGTTACTCATGTTCATTTTTATATTTCAATTAGGCTAGTACATAGTCCCACACGTTCTTGTATCATGTCCATAATGATGAAGAAAACTTTATGCACATTGGGAAATTCTTGAATCCTCGAAGATTACTTCCTTAGTTCCTCTATGTTATCCAAATTATAAACGTATATTTTTATTGCATGATGTTATCTGCTCCTGATTCCTAAAGGATAAGCGATGAACAAACTTGAATATTAAATTGCGACAATTTTAAATTGCATGGTGATGATCCCCTTGTGCATAACTTGCTGACTTGTTGACGCTAGATTGTAAGACATCTCTGTTCTTGCGGAGTTGTTTTAGGTGTTATATTCCTTGAAACAAAGTTTTGATCTTGCTAGTGCAGAGTTTCGATCACAAATCACTTAATATCATGGAAGAACCACAATCTGTTAAGAGCGAGGAATATGAACACCAGGGGTAAAATCGTCCATCTTCCTGCTATCATTACTCCTGAGGTTAAAACTGATCATATAACACCTGTAACAACCATTAGTCACCCTATAATCGCTAATACCAACACTACACATATTCCAATAAGAAATTATTTTTAGTTTGTGTTGTACAGTACAAACTAAAATTTAATGGAAATGGTTCTCTTTGATCTAGAATCATACAAGAATGATGGGTTTAGAGAGAAGTTGAAAAATATCACATATAGAAAAGCATACTCGTTAGATTATTTTAACTAGCTACACGTTTAAAACCAAAGCAACCAAAGTTTTGGTGGTATTATAAAGATATGATGATATCCTAATGTACAGTTACTACATTTCATACCAATTAATTTTCATTTTCCATTGTAGTAAGGTGACTTTGGCCTCTTTGATTCTTGATACTTTTTAGCCTATTACTAAGCTTGTAAAACTTTTCAGGGACATATAAAAGCCTTGCCAATCCAATAAGAAAATGTATATGTTTATCAACGTTCAATGTTCTAAGAAGAAAAAAATTGACTTCACAATAATTTAAGTTTTTATTAAAGTGGGACTTAATAGAAAAAATGAAATTACAATGCTAAAATAAATAAGTAAATGGAAGTACATTGCTACTTCCTGCATTTAACCTTTTTTGAAATGTTAAAGTACATGCTTACATGTAGTCTGACTTTGTCTCCTTTTAATTGTTGATTTTGTTTTTTTTCTTATAAAGGATGGGAAAGGAATCACAGATCTTAATTCTTCTCTTCAAGTGATCATTGAGTACTCACTTTTTACACTTTGTTTTATTTTTATGATAACACAATACTGATCTTTATAATTTTTTTTCTTGCATAACATTTTTGCATATAATCTTGTTGAGACAAAAGATGACTTCCTCAAAACATTTTCCACTGAGAGTAATTATATCATGTATGACCCAAAACATTTTCCTCAAAAAATTGCATCTTGTTACATGTTTTTCTCTATTGATTCTTGATGGTTTTTCATTTACAGATCTATGATCTCAGAGGGAAAAACAATTTAGCAAATTGTTCCATCTTCATATAACAATGAATCAAATGGGACTTTGAAAGCAGATTGTTCTGAGCTTGAGGTGAATTTTACTCTTTATCTTTTTTTTTTTCCATTCTGGAAGTTTTGTTGGTTTAAATGGTTTATTCTTTTTTATTAGGTTGTTCGTGTTGAGAGCACATCTATGGGCCTTCTGTATTGTAGATTGGTGTCACTTGTTCTTCTTCTTGTTGATGGTAATATTTTAACCAGTAAGCAATAATTCACAATCTACATATACATTTTCTTAACAACTTGAACATGACTATAAGTGTGTAGTGATTCACATGTAAATCACATATGAATTATATGTGATTCACATGTAAATCACATGTAATTCACATATGAATCACATGTAAATCACAATTACATGTGATTCACATGTAATTCACATATGAATCACATGTGATTCACATTTAAATCACATGTAATTCACATTAAAATCACATATGATTCACATGTAAATCGCAATTATACGTGATTCATATGTAAATCACATGTAATTCACATATGAATAAGATGTAATTCACATGAAAATCACAAGCTGGTCACATATGAATTATATATGATTCACATGCCAATCACAATTACACGTGATTCACATGTAAATCACATGTAATTCACATATGAATCACATATGATTCACATTTGAATCACACGTGATTCACATGTGAACCGCATGTGATTTAGATATGATGTCATATGTAAATGTGATTCATATGTGAATCGCATGTGATTCATATGTGAATCGCATGTGATTCATATGTTAATCACATGAAAATCACATATGTATTTTTGTGAGTGTTTTTGCATCAATCATTTTTTTTTTAATTTTCTTGTAGATTTGAATTTTTTTTTGATGAATATTGAAGATGTGAAAAATGATAAATTGAAAAAAATAAGGAAATATTGACACGAAGACATGAAAACACTTTGTAATTTGTAGCATTTTTTATTTTTTTTATTTTATTTTGTATCGAATGAAATACTTGTACTATTATGTTTGTAGATTAATTAATAAAAATGAGATTTTTTATGATTTACTTACCAATATTATAGTATAAGAAATATGCATATATGCATTTGAAAAAATATGCATATATGCACCTAAAACTTTGATTTTTATTGTTAAAAACAAGAGTGTTTTTTTAAAAATATTCTAGTTCATTTTTTTAAATTTATTGATTGTTAAAAATTTACTTTTTTAAAAAAATGCAGTTTTTTTGAAAAAATTGCAGTTTTTTTAAACATAGTTTTTAAAAAAAATGCATTCTTTTTTTGAAAAAAATACAACTTTCTTTAGAAAACCTGCAGTTTTTTTTTTGAAAAAAATGCAGCTTTCTTTAAAAAAATTGCAGTTTTTTTTTTGAAAAAAATTGCAGTTTTTTTATTTAAAAATGCATTTTTTTTAAAGTTGCAGTTTTCTTTTAAAAAATTGCAGTTTTTTTGAACAAATTGTAGTTTTTTTTTTGAAAAAAATTGCGATTTTTTTTTTAAAAAAAAAATGCAGCTTTTTTGAAAAATAATGCTGTTTTTTTTAAATTGCAGTTTTTAAAAAAAAATATTTTTTTCAAAAATTCATGTTTTCTATAAAAAATTAAAAAATCTGCACTTTATTTTAAAAAAAAATCGAAAATACTATTTTTAAAAAAAATCCTAAAATTTGATTTATTATTTAACTTTTTAAACATTTATATTAATATGATAAATAACATAAAAAATTAAACATTAAATGAGATTGGTAAGATGACGATCATGTCCTTAATGAATAAATTTTGATCCAACGCTCCACTTTTAGTTCTCGGGAAACTATGAGTTCTCAACCGATGTCACCCCTATATATATATATATATATATATATATATATATATATATATATATATATATATATATATATATATATATTTATATATATATAGGGCTAGGTTATTTTGTTTCTTACATTTATTGTGTGCTAGAATGCACCAATAGGAATTTAATAAATTAAATAATTATTTAATTAAATAAATATAGATATTAAATGATTTCCATAATTATATGTATATTAAATGATATGTATAATTATAATTCTCTTTTTATGGAAATTAATTAAATCCGTCATGAATGTCAGCAATAACATTCTTTGAGAATGAATTCGCATCTAGGTTTTTATGTATGAGTTCATATTTTATTTCAGGACTCACTTACTTAAAATACAATAAAGTTGCATGGAATATGAAGAACGAAAGTTTATTCTACTAGAATACACTCTCATTCTGCTGAAATACACTCTCATTGTTCTTGATATGAATTTATTCTGAAAGAATATTATTGTTGATATTAATGACGAATTTAATTAGTTTCCATAAAAATGAGTTATAAGTATGGATAACATTTAATATACGTATAATTAATACTAAATTTCTATTGGTGCGTTCTAACACACAATAAATATGAGAAACATTTGAACCTACCTCAATAGAAAACCATAATTATTGGTTCTTCAAGGAACCAAATCTTTTTTTCAATTTCTAGAGCTTATTCTTTATCGAAAAAAATCTAAAAATATCTAAATTCATATATTAACATTGTGAATGTGAAAAATATTTTTCGGATTCACCGTGTGAATCCGGATTCACATTGTGAATTTTCAAAGATTCACATTGTGAATTTGACGTAAAAAAAAAATCGAATTTGATATCATTGGAAAAAGGATAAAAAGTTATGAATTTCTGTATTTTTAGTTTTTTTTTTTGATAAAAAATAAGTTCTAAAAGTTAAAAAAAAGATTGGTTTCTTGGTTCCTTGGTTAATTATGGTTCTCTATTGAACCTCACCCTATATATATATATATATATATATATATATATATATATATATATATATATATATATATATATATATATATATATATATATATATATATATATATAACATCTCCTTTATGGAATAAAAATCAACCAAAAGAAGGAATCACGTTCCGTAAGAAATGCTCAATTGCTCATGCTCTATTTTATTCCTTATGGCATCCAAATAAGATTTTTTTTTTTTTTTTATTTCCCCGAAATTCTTAATTTAATTTCTTCTTTGATTATTACATACCAAATGCCACCAAATATCTTTGCATCATGTTTATTTGTTCAAGTGAGAAAAGTTAAATTAAATGTGATTGTTACAATGCAATTAATTTATATGAAGACATTACCACTGAGCCAAACAAGTATGTGGTTAAGATGTCAAAGCCATATGGATCACAATTAACCAAGAAATATGCTGAACCATTTGATGACTAGCCACAAGAACCTGCTTCACAAATTGTAAATACGGCGTTATTATGGATTTCAAGAAACGAATAACAATACTATAATTTATCTATTTTAGGTGGCCCACAAAACAAATAAAAATTCAAGCAATTTAGATAAAACAATACATAAATTAATAAACCACAACTTGTTTTAACATCAATCCAAAGAGATTAATCAAATAATTAATAAACAAAATTGCGAACTAAAAACTAGAAATTAGGTTTTTAGCATAATATGGCTAAAAACGATCTCAAGTCTAAACGATGAATTAAATGTTAATTAAAATTACAAATGATAGAAAGTAGAAACAAAGGTTTCCATATGGCTCTTGACGACTAATGAATTCAAAATAGACTTCATAGTGCTCTGAAATCAAATATGTTAAAAATAATGCAAAATGACGACGTTTTTACTAAATTAGAAATACTACTTAAAGGTAGTTATTGGACTTCACACAGACCGTGTGTGTTTTTTTTGCCTAAGAACCCACTGCATGTGCCCTTCCAAATGTGTTCAAACCATAGGACATTGCTTTTTCTGTTGTCTTCCCAACACACATGACCTTTGCCTTTTTTGCACTAGAAACCCACAACTTGTATCACTCTTGAAAGTACTATGCCTATTTGTTGAAATAGACAAATTAGATATTCCCAACATCTTCATTTCTTATATCATTTAAGGATTAAGAAACAAAGGTTTTCACCATACTTACAATAGAAAACTCTCTACAAAAAATCTAATCTACTCTCAAAATTGTCATTCATCCTAATCTATATCAATTCTACAACTCATCTACCAGATGTTTATACACATAATAGAACAAAACATTGATTATAACAGATAAAAGAACGAGAGAGATACAGAGACGAAACCCTAATCCATTTGATCTAAAACAACTGAATGAATGAACTCAGTAGTCTCTCTCTCCACCTTTATATCCCAGCTCATAGAAAATGAACCGGGTCCGGGTTTAATTTGAACCACAAAAAGATCCGCGTGCTTTACCTGCAACTTACTTTCACACCCTTATATAATTCAAACTTAACATAACAAACCCTTTTCACATTAATAAGAAAAATAACAAATATATGATTGTATTTAAAATATTTATTATTTTTAACATCCCCTCAATCAAAATATTTATTATTTTTCTTTTCTGAAAACATCTATAAAACCCATTTTGTTTAACAAAAAACTATGTTGTTTAACACTCAATGACTTAGTAAGAATATCAACATTTTGATCAGAACAATTTATTTTTACCAATTTTAACATTCCATTTGAAATCTTTTCTTTAACAAAATGAAGGTCAATTTCAAAATGTTTTGTCCTTTCATGAAAAACAGGATTAAGTGCTAACTTAATTGTTGAGTCATTATCACAGAAAACTGACACATGAATAATACCTTTAATATCCAACTCAAATAAAATCTTTAAAATCCATATTATTTCACATGTGATAGATCCAAGAGCTATATACTCAGATTCAGTAGATGATCTTGAAACACTGGACTGTTTCTTACTTTTCCATGAAATTAAGAAATTATTAAAATACACCATATAACCTGTTACAGATTTTCTAGTGGTCAAGCACTTAGCCCAATCTGCATCAACAAACCCTTTTAGTTCAAAGCCACCAGACTTAGTCAAATCAATACCTTTTCCAGGACTATTTTTCAAATACCTTAATACTCTAAAAAACAATCTTTAAATGAGATTTTCTTGGTTTATGCATAAATTGGCTAAGAACTTGAACTGCATAAGAAATATCAGGTCTTGTAACTGTAAGATATATCAATTTCCTAATAAGCTTTTGCAATTTCATTTTATTATTCAACAATTCATCCCTTGTATCAAACTCCCCTGAACTTATTACAAAATTAGTTTCCAAAGGTGTATTTACAGGTTTACATCCAAGCATTCCATATTCACGCAAAAGCTCAAGACAGTACTTCCTCTGATTTAAACATAATCCATTCTCAATATTCATAACTTCTATTCCTAGAAAGTATTTAAGAACACCTAAATCTTTAATCAAAAATTGACTCTTCATAAAATCTTTGACCTTTTTAAGTTCAGACTCATGACTTCCTGTTAAGATAATATCATCAACATATACTAACAAAACAGTAATTGAACTTTCACATTTTCTAATAAACAAGGAATAATCACTAACACTTTGTTGAAAACCAAACATAACAGAGCAGCACAAAGTTTCTCATTCCATTTTCTAGGAGCTTGTTTAAGGCCATATAAGGACTTAGTCAGTTTGCAAACCCTAGGATCATTATCAGAATAATAACCAGGTGGAAGACACACATAAACATCTTCTGAAATGTCACCATAAAGAAATGCATTATTTATATCCAATTGATATAATGGCCAAGAATTATGGACAGACAAAGAAATAATCATGCGAACAGTTACAATTTTTGCAACTGGAGAAAAAGTTTCTTCAAAATCTATACCCACTCTTTGATTATATCCTTTTGCAACTAGTCTTGCCTTATAACTTTCTACTTCACCATTTGACTTATATTTGATTTTGAACACCCATTTACGACCAATTGGTTTTCTGTTATTAGATAACTTAGTTATTTCCCAAGTATGATTTCTATGCAGAGCTTCCATTTCCTCATTCATTGCCTTAACCCAATTTGGGTCAGACAATGCTTCATTAAAAGTCTTAGGTTCAATTGTTTTATTTAAACTGGAAATAAAACATTTAGTTTCAGAACTAAGACAAGAGTAATTAACTGTTCTTTCAATACCATATTTGTATTTACCTTCAACCACATAATCAGCAAACTTAACTGGCATATGTGACTCACGCCTAGTCCTAGAAGCACCTATAGACTGCTCAGTTGGAGGAGAAAAGTGTGACTGACTACTTTCCTCAGACACACTTGAGGAAGAAGGAACAGAAAAACCAGTAGGAGGCACAGTTGCCTCGCCACTACGGTTGATAGTCTCACTGGTACTAACATCATCCAGGTTGGTGGCTGCATTAGCACCATCCAACTGGGATTCAATTCTCAGCTCATCAAGATTAATAGAGTCATTAAGATGTTCATTAGTGTAAAAAACATCGTAGGAAAACGGATCACTAGGGCCATGATTACTTGATATTTTATCAACATAAGTTGATTTTAATTTGAATGGAAAGACAGATTCATAAAATTTTACATCCCTGGATACAAAAGAAGTATTAGTATCCAAACTAAGAAGTTTATAAGCCTTTTTATCAGAAGAATATCCTAATAGAACACATTTCTCAGCACGTTCAGAAAATTTATCATTGACATTTAGTTTAACAGCAAAACATAAACAACCAAATACTCTTAAATGATCAAAACTAGGAGTCCTTTTAAAAACAAGTTCATAGGGAGACAACCCATTTAAAATATAAGACGACATCCTATTTATTAAAAAAATAGAAGTCAAAATAGCATCTCCCCAATATTTAAGATGATCTCCTGATTGAAACAAAAGTGAACGAGCTACATTGAGAATATGACTATGCTTTCTTTCCACAACTCCATTTTGTTGTGGAGTGTAAGCACAAGAAGTTTGATGTAAAACCCCATTTTCAGAACAAAAATAATTCATTTGATTATTAACAAATTCTATTCCATTATCAGTACGGATTAATTTGATTTTTACACTAAATTGATTTTGAAGAATGTTTACAAAAGATTTAAAACATCCAAAAACTTCACTTTTTGATTTTAAAAGAAAAACCCAAGTGGCTATAGTAAAATCATCCACTATAGTCAGAAAATACTTAAAACCCTCAACAGAAGCAAGTCTATATGGTCCCCAAACATCTAGGTGAACCAATTCACCAAGTCTAGTTGAATTATGTTGACTATGTGGAAAAGATTCTCTTGTTTTTTTGCCTTATGACAAACATCACAAGGTGGAAGAGATTCATTACCAAGTTTTAATTTTTCTTTTAAAGAACTTAAAGCTTGATCAGCTGGATGACCAAGCCTACTATGCCAAGTAAGTTTAGAAACACAACACTTAGTGTTAGTTGTAATAGTAGAATTACCTGAGGGGATACATTCAAGATAATACAGCCCCCAGATTCTCTACCATTCTCCACCATCTCCTTTGATATTGAATCCTGAATTTTGCAATTATGCTCAGAAAAAACAACTTCACAACCATTATCTTTACATAGCTTATATACAGACAAAATATTAACACTAAAGTCAGGAACAACAAAGACATCAAACAAAGTAAGATGTGAGGACAACTGGAGATTTCCTATTTTGTTTATAGGAGCAGATGATCCATTTGGATGTTTCACAAGAAGATTAAGACCAGACACATCCACTGCATCTCTAAGTTGAGACTCAGAAGATATCATATGTTGATTTGCCCCTGAGTCTACTATCCACCTTTGAGAGTTATCAGAACTAACAAAAGAATTTCAACACTGAAAGATAGATGTACCTGCCATATTAGCAGTAGCAGTAACATCCTCACTAGCAGAGTTCTCATTGATGAGACGAAGGAATTTGTTGCACTGTTCACTAGTGAGATAGTGAGCATCACTATTATGAACAACCTCAGAAGGTACACATGTGACGCTGCTGTTAGACCCAATAGAAGAAGAATTCACAGCACTGTTTTGAAAACCAGACCGGACCGGCCGGTTCAACCGGTTGAACCGGGAACCGGCCAGGAATCCAGTTTAATAAGCCTCAAAAACCGCCTGTTTTGAGAACCAGAAAAAACCGCCGGTTTAGTCAAAAACCGGTCAAAACCGTTGTGGTTCAACCGGTCAAAACCATATTTAAAATTTTAAATTGCTAAAAAACTTCGGCCATCTCAAGTAGAAACGCCAACTTATGTCACTATGAGCCACATTTGTTTTGCAGTAAGCCCATTTCTAATCATCTGGTGGAACTTGGAAGCCGTTTAAATAATAAATGTGCAGACCCATATTTTCTTCACTTGGTCGATGTGGGATTAGAATGCTTTTCATTCTTCCTTTAATATTTATTACTTCTACTGTTATACAACTTTTCTTTCTCTTTTCAATTTTTGAGTCAATCATTCTTAGACGAAATTAAAATGCAATGTCACCTTTTAACTTAAACTCTATTTCATGTGGGGAAAATCTTATATAATTGAATGATATATATATATATATATATATATATATATATATATATATATATATATATATATATATATATATATATATATATATCCGGTTTTTAAGACCGGTCCAACCGGTCGGACCAGTTGAACCATCGAGCCAATAAGACGGGCGGTTCGATGTCCGGTCCGGTTTTCAAAACATTGATTCACAGAAAAGGTTTTACTTTGATTATTATTTTCATTTCTAGGTTTAAAATCCTTTGGATACCCTATCAACTTATAGCATCTATCAATTGAATGACCTTTAAGACCACAATGTTTACATTGTAGTCCCTGATTTATATATCTATTTTGACCCTGTGCCCTTTTAAAATCATTGACTTTACTATTAAAAACTGAAACCTGTGATTTTGAAGAACTAGAGGAGCCTAGAGAACCATTCTTTTAAAGAGATTCTTCTCTAGAAAGAATAGAAAAAACAGACTTAACATTCGGTAAGGGTTCCATCAAGAGAATATGAATTTTGACTTGACTATAAACATCATCAAGACCACTAAGAAACTGCATTAGTTTCATTAGTTTAGAGTGATCATTAAGCTTGGTAGCAGCCTCACATACACATTCAGTTAAGCTAGTTAAGCCATCAAAATCTTTCCACAAGGAATCAAGTTTGCTATAATAATCTGAGAGAGAAGAGCCATTTTGTATTAAAGTATTAATTTGTTGATGAACATTAAAGATTACAGAACCATCAGCTTGGTTATACGTTTCAAACAACTCATTCCAAATATCCTCAGCTTTATCAGAATACACATGACTAGCATATATAGTTTCAGATATTGATCCTGAGATCCAATTACACACAACAACATTAACACGCTCCCATTTGGAAGCTTTAGATGATCCAGTTTTCCCAAGAGTAAGAGTACCATCTACAAATCCTAGTTTATTCCTAGCTTTTAAGCCTCTTATCATAGCACTACACCACAAGCGATAGTTCTCATTTCCACTAAGTTTAATAGTTATGATAGAGGTTACAACATTATCATAAGGATGAACATATAAAGGATCATCCAAGTCAATAGGACTATCTTTAGGAGTACTACTTCCTTCAGGAATATCACCAGACATAATGAATCGCAAAAGATATAACAAAGAGAACAAATAACAGACAACTATGTTGACTTAAAGTCCAGATGGTCACGACAGTATGTCGGGGCCCAAGACAATCAACACAAAGTCAACAACAAACAAAAAACAATCAGAGAACAAAAGACAAATAACAGGTGTACACAAGACAACCAGGATCCCACGTCTACAACTAAAAAGAAAGAAAGAAAGGAACGAGAAACCCTCACAGTGCAATAGGCAAAGATGTTTGTTGGAATCGACTCCATGAATCCGTTCTCTTCAAGGGTTTATCGGTGATGAAATCCGACCCCAAGAGAGTTATTTCAGATTAGAGGGATTGATCGATTAATCTTCACAGTCTTAGCCAAAGATCACAACAATAACACCTTAGTCAAGGAACCAAGTTCACCGATCTGCAAGATCAACCAAAACAACTCGCAGTACCAGGATCTTCACAAAAAATAGATTCGATTTTAGGGGAATAAGAAACGAAAACCCTAAAAGAATAGAAAACTCTAAACCTTCACAGATTCAATCGCAAAAGGAAAAAAAATTAAAATGAACAAGAAAGAATACCTTTCAACAGATCGTCGTGAAGAAACACCCAACGATGAACAAAACGTCAGGATCGAGAATCACGAGCCTTACAGCTCTGATACCATGTTGAAGTAGACAAATCAGATATTCCCAACATCTTCATTTCTTATATCATTTAAGGATTAAAAAACAGAAGGTTTTCACGATACTTACAATAGAAAACTCTCTACAAAAAACCTAATCTACTCTCAAAATTGTCACTCATCCTAATCTATATCAATTCTACAACTCATCTAACAGATGTTTATACACAAAATAGAACATAACATTGATTATAACAGATGAAAGAACGAGAGAGATATAGAGACGAAACCCTAATCGATTTGATCTAAAACAACTGAATGAATGAACTAAGCAGTCTCTCTCTCCACCTTTATATCCCAACTCATAGAAAATGAACCGGGTCCGGGTTTAACTTGAACCACAAAAGATCCGCGTGCTTTACCTGCAACTTACTTTCACAACCTTATATAATTCAAACTTAACATAACAAACCCTTTTCACATTAATAAGAAAAGTAACAAATATATGATTGTATTTAAAATATTTATTATTTTTAACACTATTTCTTCTCTGATTTCCAAACTAATGTCCCATGTGAAATGCATGGATAAAATCATACGACTCGGGTGGTCTTTGAACTCCAAAGTCTTGATTATGAAAACTTGAATCTTTCATTTTGTGCATGTTGGTCCCGAAATTGATAGGCAAGCTCCCAAACATATTGTAAGCTTCTAACATTCTCAAAACACGTAAAATTACAGTAGTCATAAAATTCCATCAAAAACTACATAATGTCCCAAACATGAATAAAATACATTAGCTTAACAAAAATACTATACTAATACGCGAAATAAACATGCTAAAAATGCATAAATTGCCTCAAACAATGTTGTAAAAAACAGTGTAAACCATCTCCATACATAACTCTAGCTATTTTTACATGAGATATAGTTTTATGAATAAGTTTACTCCAATTTTGTAGCATCACAATTCATTTGCACCAAAATAGTATTGAAGTTTCACTTTGCATATTTTGGTCATCAAGTTTAAGTTTTAACTATATCTAATCTCTTTAATTTGTTTCAATTTTGAGTTAATTTAGTTACATCACATTAAATTTGAATTATTTATATTCAAATTATCTGTTTGCTTATATTTACGGTAACAATTTTTTTAGATATATTTGAAAAATATAATAAATAGAAGTGTTATCTATAAAAACATATAAAAGTTAAGAAGAAATGAATATATTTAGAATTTTGTTGGGGTAAAAAATAGAAGAGTTGGTGATTAATATATATTTACAATATATTTACATTTTTTTTATAAAAAAAGGAGCATGGTTAAAGATGGTACTATAATACCATATGGATAGTTGTTTTATATATATTTTCTTAACGACAAACGTACACGCTATTATTTTACTCGTAGATTATATAATTATTTTCTAGTTGTATCTAATTCATAGTTTGTTTATAAAACATAAAATAGATGTACACCATCGACAATCTACCTGTAACTCCTCTAATAAATGAATCATATAAATGTCACATGTCACTTTTCTAACCTCTGTTTTGCCACATGACATCTTCTTATTAAAAGTTTCTCTCTAATTCGTTCCTTCATCTTTAATCTTTATTTAGTCCCTACAAATTAGGATTTTCAAATAGAAAGTATTCTATTATCCAACAATTCAACAACAAAATCATCTGATTGAGGAGTGATTTGGATTTTCAAATTTCAAACCCCTATCCCTCTTATTCGTATTTCACTTTTGACTGCTCTACTTCCCACAATCAAGACCAGAATCGTTGAAGCTTGAAGCGTAATTTCTTCATTTATCTATTTACAAACACATTATGATCGAGGGTTTGTTATATCTATGTATTTTTAATTATTGTTTTCTTTCTCAGTACACCGATGGAAATCCAAATGGATGTAACTAACTTAAGGCTTCATGCTTCCTATTCTCGACCAATTGGTTAAACAGGTTTGATGGTTTGTTTTCTTTACTCTATTTACGAGTTTTGTCTCCAAGTTAACTTTAGTGGCCATTCGACATATATCTTGCTATCAACTTCTTAGATATCTTGATATTCTGATGGTTTAAAAACTAATATGCTTTTAATTAAATTTGTTTTGAATTTTTGATACTCACAATATGGCGTTTCTTCCTACCCTATTATTGCATTGTAGGTGTTCGATAAAATGCCCATGAGAACTTTGGAATTAAAAATTATTTGAATTCATGTCGTCTTACCTTCCCTTCAATTCGTTAAGGATAATTTTTAACGTTTCCAAGTTTTATTTCGAATTGTAATACAATATAGGGTTTGGTGCTCCAAGGTTTTTCTGTATACATTTTACAACAAGGTTTTTCTCATTTGGTATTTTGTTTGGAAACTCCATTGATTTTATGCTTATTTTTCTTCACTGCTCTTGAATTCTATCTAGGGAACTTTCAATTCAAATTGCTCAGCAATTTGAGGCCTTGAGATCAAGCATTAGTTTAAAGACAAAAGTGGTGAGTTTTTTTAATGTTGTTCCAGGTCATATAAATATTAGTTAGATTGTGTTAAATTACATATATAAGAAGACAAATATTTTTGTGACTACATTTGCATTTCTATTTTAATAAACACTTGCATGTTAATTGGATATTTTCACTACCCGAGTCATCAATATCAAACTTAATGATGATTTAACACCAATGTTCATATCATTCTCCATTTATGTTCTTTCTAATGATGTCCAGGTCAGTTTTGTTTGGTTAAGAGGGGATTTTAACTAATACTTTCATTAAAATGTAGTGAAAATGTTGGAAAAGCATATCTGGAAAGAAGCCATGGGAGGATTTCTTAGGTCAAATTTAAGAAAATAACAAAGACATTCAATTTGGGATTCCAATTTGAATTTTTACCACCCCCCATGTAACGCCCCATTCCTGGTACGAAAGTAATTCTCTAAATGTTCATTTTATAAGAGCTACTCGACGAGTTGGTAGCCCTAACTCGTCGAGTAGATGCGAGCTGGACCGCGGGGTTTAAGTGGACTACTCGACGAGTCAGGAATGGACTCGGCGAGTAGGTCCATCAGGAGGAAACCCTAATCCTTAGGGTTTGCACCCTATTTAAGCAACATTATGAGTCTTTACCCCAGCCTCCATCACATCCACAGTCCATTCTCGAAAACCCTAGCAACCATTGAGTGTCCTAAAGCCTTTCTTGCCATTTTTGTGTGATTTGAAGTTAGGGGAAGGAAGAGAACTATTGGTGATTCAAGAAGAGGCAGGAGATCCAGAGTTTTTGTTGCATTTCAGAGCCCTTGAAGGTATAAAGCTTGTACCTTGGCTTATTTTCACTTAGATCTTCATGAAAGCTTGTTTGTTGCCACTTTTGGGTACTTTCCAAGCTAATTTCGGGTTGAGAGCTTTTGGGACTGTAAGGACTTTAGATCTAGGCACTCTTGAGCTCCAGAAGCTCAAAGTTGCACCTTTATTCGGCCAAGATCCCATTCTATGCCCTAGACTCTCATTTCTAGCTTGTTTTGGGTGATTTAGCTTCATAGCATCATGCATGCACGTAAAGTTAGCAACTTTACGTGTTATGCTAGCCTAAGGAGTCCAAATCTATGAATTAGAGGCAGTGGAATCACTTAGGATCAACTGTATAATCTGAGCATGCAATGGACTCGCCGAGTTGTTCTTAGGACTCGACGAGTCGGATCGATGTCCCCAAACCCTTCTTTGATTATGAGTGAAACCACTAGGTTAAGGAGATGACTCAGCGAGTTGGAAATGAGTGAGACTCGGAAGCAAAAGAACTCGACAAGTCCAAGGAGAGACTCGACGAGTAGAATCGAGATGTCCCGATGTTATGACCGTTTGAACTCGACGAGTCGGTAGAGGGACTCGGCGAGTTGGGTTGACTGAGAGTTGACTTTGACTTTGGCTTTGACTTTGACCATGGGTAAAGTGGTCATTCTTACCCATAAAGGAATCCTCAGTATTTGACTTAGTGTTATTATCGGAGAGTAATTGGAGCAGCAGACAGATTTACTGTGCATGGTTTTCAGCAGCCAGACTGAGAGGTGAGTTTCCTTCCAGTAGTAACGGGTCTACGGCCACAATGCCGACCCGTTTAAGTTGTAGAGTATGCCGGTGTGAGCCCGATGTTGCGGTTAGCCCGATGCAGTTTATATGTTTCCGGACCTCGGTCCGATGCCGGGGCGGTCCCGAGAAGTAGTTTAGTATGCTTGATGCCTTTGTGATTCATGCATGTATATGTGTTATGTGTTATGTGTTCCGGGGTAAGCCCGATTCCGGGGCAAGCCCGATGTATGTTAGTTTACATGCTATGTGATTATGTGTTCCGGGGTAATCCCGATGTCGGGGCAAGCCCGATGTATGTCAGTTATTATGCCATGCATTATAGGTTCCGGGGCAAGCCCGATGTATGCTAGTTTATATGTTATGATTATATGTTTCGGGCTTCGGTCCGATGCCGGGGCAAGCCGGATGCAGATCATGTGATTATGTTATGTGTTTATGATATATGTTATGCTGTGTATGTGCCAGTGTAAGCCCGATGTCGGGGCAAGCCCGATGCCGGGGTGAGCCCGATGCCGGGCAGGAGTCCGATGTCGGGTAAGCCGATGTCGGGATTCGTCCCGATGCAGTTGGGAGTAGTCCCAGAGTTATGTGATTGTTATATGTTATGTGTATGGTATGTGGTAGTTTGGGGGAGCTCACTAAGCTTCGTGTTTACAGTTTCAGTTTTGGTTTCAGGTACTTCAGCTAGCAAGGGAAAGGGCTCGGGATAATGGCATGGCACGCACCACAGTTTTCTTAGCCTGGGAGTTTACTCTGATATTTTATATGAGATTGTGATATGATTACAAATTTTATGAGATTTTGAGATACATGTTTTATGATTTTAAACTATGGCGATGATATTTATGTTGTTAAATGATTTTGAAAACGAAATTTTTGGCTAGTATTTTTGGGATGTTTCACCCCACCCCACAACCAAACCAGGCTTCGATCAAAGATGTGCTTTTCTTTGGATTTTCCAAACGACGATATTAAAATTCATCAAAGTTTAAATTTGTTTTCTGTTTATGCAAAACAGAGGAAGTATGGTTGTATGACCCCCACATGTTTGGTGAAATATCTGGCAAATCAGTTCTATCTCAAGAATTACTGCATGAATCTGCTTTGGGAATTACCGAATTCGAGTATTAGGTTCTATTTGTTCTCCTCATTTAGTTTTATACCGATAATGAGTAAAGTGTTTTTTATATAAAAATTGTTCTATTTTTGCTTTCCAATTGGCTGTTTTTGCATTAATTGCTACTTCATCAATCTTATTGATTAGCGTATCCGTTGTATTTGCTTCACCATCTTTTCATAGAGTTTTCTTGCTCCATATTTGCATGAAAATACAATAGATGAATAGTCATTCGACGAAAAATCTAATAGCTCTAGGCAACTACCTAACGGACTAAGAAGAAGCCCAAAGAAAGAGTCTTCTTACAGGCTTTATTTCTTCTATTATAGAATAGAAATCTATAAATGGAGGAGTAGGCTAGCTAGGTCTTTGCCGACTCTTAGCTGACTGGGTGAACTCCTTGAAACCGAGTAAATGTCCGTTTTATCCTTCGATAAAAAGTGTTTATTTAAATTTTTTTATAAATCATTATTTATTCAATCTTAATATTAATAAAAAAATTTAAACAAAACATGATAATTAATCATAATGTCGTTGAAATAAAGGATATTTGAACTCATTGAGCATGCTTTATGACCTTGCTGTTGGAATTAAGTCGAAAAGAAATATCCAGCAATAGATTGAAAAATTATTAATTTTCCTAGAAGAGTGTATGACCTCCTGATGTTTCTTTTGTTAAAAGCATAAATGACCTCCTGATGTACACATTGAAGAAGGTGATATACTAAAGTATAATTTCTTATCTAGGTTTCCAAGATTGAAGGATGCAATGTTTCAAGATCATATTAGAAGTGCTTTGTTGCAAGTTGATGAGAAAAAAGGCCTCTGAGATGCAATAGATTCAAATCAAAAGGGTGAGAAAGGGAAATTATTTAAACCTTTGTTCTCATTTTTTTTAATAAAGCAGAAGTTTTATTCATCGATTCATTCTATTTTATTGATGCTTTCTTCAATTGCGTTTCCGGTATGTAAATCTTCAACTCTATTTAAGGTAAATAAAACACACTATTCCATTTTTTGTTTTGTTTTTATACAAGGATTGATTGTTTTCTTTTCAATTACAACTTGATAATGTACCGGTTACTGAGTTCTATTATATCATAGTAATTGCTACTATCATATTCGGTTTATCTGCATTAATTTTAGTGTTTCACTTATACTATATATATATATATATATATATATATATATATATATATATATATATATATATATATATATATATATATATATGTTTTTGTTATTTTAAGTTGTCAACCTCGTGTAATACACGAGTTATAACCTAGTCATTATATAAAGTATAAGTATCTAAATATGATAATCTAAACTATCAATAATCGTTAGTTTTATAGGTTTTATGTTTTAACACATGTATTTCTTCAATCCGATAAACATATTTATATAATATTATTTTATGGTATATTTATTATACTTTAATAATGTATGTGATATAGTTGTAAGAAAACACATATATTTTCAATCATTGTGAGAGCAAGAAGATAATTTTTGTCGACCACTAAGTTGAGATTGATCTATTTGAGCTTTATAGTTTATACACGGCCCAGATGATGTGAAGCTTGGGCCCAAAAAGGGCCTAATTTTTTTGTTTGTCAAAATTGGGCTTTTTATGGATACTGTCAAAATGCTCTTGGATTATTCAATTTTGCTTTGGAGAAAATAAGTTTTTGGTTCTTAGACACTGTTTTTGTTTTCAGGATATAAAGTGTGAAGTCTAAAAGTTTCTGGGTTAAAAGTGAATCAGGAAAAAGTTGGAGGACTGAAGCTGTCAAGTGGAGTGGAGCAGTATTTTGAAGAAATACGCGTTGTTGTACGGAAGAATGGAAACTACACTGTAAAAATTGGAAGACACTTGCTAAATTCATATAATCTGAGTTCTTGGATCCTTTGATAAGAGTGTGTAATCTGAGTTCTTGATCCACAACTTTCACATGTGAGGGTTTTCTCTCTGATTGCCCTCTTTCGCTGTTCTTGCATTAAGATCAATCTTCTGGTTGTGTAATCTGAGTTCTTGGATCCTTTGATAAGAGGTGTTAGAAGTAGCTCTTAATTTTAGGCGTAAGTTTCTTGTCACGATACTATTCTTGTAAGGGTTTCAGTTAGATTGTTTGTTAAGTTCTTAATCAATTGAGTTTTTGGTTGATTTTGTTAAACAAAAAGTTGATATTCATATTTGTTAGTTATTTGGTTTGACAACAGATACGCATTACGGCATTAGCAATTAACTTGTAGCGAATAGAACTAGAGGAGACATCGTCATCGAATTAGGGGTTAAACAACATGGAAATTACTCGCAGCGATTGCTATCACGGAAGCAACAGTTATCTTGGAGTTCTATCTACCGATTAATTCTTAAACCTATAAACTCAAGCCGATTCTTCTACCAAAATCGTTCACTGCCTTCAATAAGGTAACTTTTTTGTCAGTTTTATTATTTCAATTGCACTTGGTTGGTTACTTGATTATCTAAGTCATTAATAGTTTATATCTATGCGATTCAGTATTCGTTTGTAACTCTTCTTGAGGTAATGATTTTCTGTTTTTGTAATGGAGTAAATCAGAGTTCAATGTTTATTGATTTCTTGAAATATGTTACTGTAGAAATTTACACTTTGATCCATTTGATACGTGGGTTATTGGTATTTAATTCTTGATTCTTGTTTTCTTTAGTTGCCGCTGATAAAATGAAAAAACATAGTTTTTTTTTTTCATTCAGAAGTTGATTGATCCTCTAATGTTTTTCACAGTTTTGTCTGCTTTTGTAATCGAGTAATTGACCTAATGTTTTTCACAGTTTTGTCTGCTTTTGTAATTGACCTTTTGCATTTTCAAAGATCTTGAATATTTATTTTACTTTTGCCAAGTATAGGAATGGCTAAGACAAGGAGTATGACTAGAAACCAGAATCATGATGATGATGAGGCATCATCATCTAGCAGAAAGAAGAGGTTCAAGACTTATGATCACGGTGGCGTGGCACCTTGGTTAGAACTTAACCATGATTTACTTTTTTTAGTGATGATGCAACTGGGAGTTGTTGACTTTCTTGCATTCAGTGGAGTTTGCAAGTCATGGAGATCACTCGCACTCGATAACAAGAACAAGTTTATGGCCTCCAAACCACCCATGTTGATGTCCATCTCTGATCCTTCTTATAAGAAGAAAGAGTGCTACTGCTGTCTGGAGGATTTTGAAGGAAGAAAGTTCAAAACCATGATTCCCAATTCATCTGGAAGGACTTGTATCGGGTTAACTTGTGGCTACTTAATATTGTTAGGGGAGGAAACTCAAGACTTGTGGCTTGTGAATCCTATCACAAGGCATCAACTTCATTTCCCATGTGTTCCTTTCAATGCCCCTCTTTTTCCAAATGGAGTCAAGGCTATCCTCGTCTTTTCACGTACAATAAATGGGTGGGTGTTTGTTGTGTTAAATCAATCCCAGCATGAAATATGCTTTTCTATATCGGGTAAAGCTGCATGGAATCATGTCTCTACTTCCTACATCCTTGATTTACATGTTTTCAAGGGGAAGATATATACGATAGACGTGTATGGTGTTGTATGTGAAATGGTACTCACTCCAAACCCTAAATTGACATTACTCAAAATCAAGGATATGTTGAAGCCACAGTTCTTATATCCCGGGTTTGTAAGTTGGGATGAAAAACTTTATGTGATGGATATCTTTCTAGAATATTCCAACATGGTTCAGCTATTAGATCTTGATGAAATGAAATGGGTGACACAAAAAGAAAGGGCAATTGGAGAACTTGCTTTCTTTCTTAGTGTGTGGAGGTATGATGCTGCCATTAAACCAGAGTCATGGGTTGACTCTGTGGACCCTCTGTTGAAATATAAGAGATATGAACGCTTCATTGACACTAGTGATAAAAGTCGAAAACATAGGTTTTTTGCTGTAGACAAATGGTACTTCCCTGATCGTTGTGTGAATGTTGATCATGTAAATGAGTGATCATTGAGACTATTATAGACTTGTTACTTTTTTTTGTATTTGCTTTTGTTAGCTTCTTTCACGACATGCATGTTGTTGCAACTTATTGTATAAAAATAGACTATATCTCCCTTTTATGTGTGTGAAATTCAAATGGTGGATATAAAACTTGCAAAATTCAAATATCACGATAACAAAAAAACATTACAATGAGTACATTCAAATTTAACTATGCCAATTGACATATATTGATGAATGTAATCTTTCTAAATCTTTAAATATACGTACTTAATTGTAATTTCACTTTAAAAGTTTTACTTTTCTGTATATCCTACTTTAAACAAGAGAAGGACTTTGATTTCATTTAGCAAATAAACTGTAGAATCTTAAATTATAGTTATACAAGTAACTTTTTGCTGCAATTAGCACTCATGTAGACATGTAGTCGTATTGAAGATTGCTGTAGTGAAAACAGAAAATGCAAAAGAAAGATACCCATTAGTCCCCAAATTATGGGGAACTTGCTGTTGTTCGATTTTCCCTTGAGCTTCACCAAACATGACCCTTTGAGAACCCAAGGTTAAATCATCTATTCTATCTATAGGAAACACAGTAAGTTTTTTTTCTTCTTCCAAATATTTTCTCCCAATTTTTGGGAAGAAGGGGAGGAAAAGGTTTCATAAAACTTTGATATGATTAAAAAACCAAGGTTTATCTTACCAAGTATTTGAAATATATATATATATATATATATATATATATATATATATATATATATATATATATATATATAGTATACTATCATGTTCTCTTAAATCTGCATATTTACAATCATAATGTTCCTGAATAATAATGTCAATTATATATACCTTCTTTGCCCCACAAGAATTGAACCATTTTATCTCAAGGGTTTCTTATAATAATACATCCCCTAAGGTCTTTACGTCCAAAAAATACCACTTTACCATTATGATTTATGCACATTTATGTTTTGAGATATTGTGTAACCAAATTTAGGAACACGGATTCCAATTCAATGTGAAGATTACACATCATAAATGCATGTGTTATACATCTATACGCAAACACATACGTATTTTATATATATCGAAATCCATAAATTTTGTTATCATGTTCAACAATTTGAAGTGTCAAGATTATGATCCTGTAGTGTGTACTATACGTGCACAAACCGGATTTTTTTCTCACGCACAGTAATTTATGTTTTATAGGGTTGTACAGTATACTTTCTAAAACATAAATTGTTTATGAAGAAAAAATATAATGTAAAAATCACTTCCCATATTTTTAAGGTTGCTATTAATACTTTATTGTTTGTAACTTAGCAGCATCTTGTTAATTATTATTTACTGGTTAATAGTTCATGGGCACATTAGTTCTTTAGTTGGATATTATGAATGATACAAATATAAACATTTGTATGCAAAAAACTAAATAAATGAATAATATGTTAAAAAAAATCATTAATCATTTTATATTAGACAAAATTTGTCAAACATTGACAAACAACTTATTAATTATTATATTTTAATATCATGTAAAATAATTTAAATAATTATTTTAAGTCAAATAGTATTAAACATTTTTTAACATAGTTGTCAAAATCGCGATCCTGATCGTAGGATCATACAATCCTAGGTATGAAAAACAATCCGAATCGTAAACGGATCGTAGGATCGAGATCCGATCCGATCCTACCTTCCCTTGATTTTTTTTTTTTTTTGAAAATGAAATTTTTTTTACCACTTTATGTCTTTTACTCTTTACCAATTTACAATTTATCATTGTGTGTTGTGACTTATGACTAATATTTTGAAGTTTTTATAACTTTTGAACAAAAAATTGAATGTTTGAAATATTTTCATGATTAAAAATTATAAATTAAAATTATAATTTATTTTGTTGGATCTTAGGATCCCGATCCCGATCTTACAAACCAAAAACCGATTCTACGCAGGATCCCGATCTTGACAACCTTGCTTTTTAATTAAAATATTTCAAGCCGAAACACGTAAAAGTGTTGGGCCCAAAGGTTTTTATGTTTCAGCACAAAATTGGGGCCCATTATCGATACGCATTACAAGAACTACTGAGCGATTGTTATGATTATGGCAGCAACGAAAATCTTGGAGTTTTATTTCTACTCATGAAACTCTAGCCGATTCCCGAAATTGTTTACAACAATCAATCGGGTAATTTTTTTGTTTTATTATTTCAGCTTTTCTTGATTGATTACTTTGATTATGTAGCTTGATTGTCTATATCTATACGCTTCGAACTCGTTCATAGCTCTTCCTGAAATGATGATTTTCTGCTTCTGTATTTGTGTAAAACAGGGCCTAAATGTTAATTAAGTTCTTGAAGTATGTTACTATACAAAGTTATTATAGTTTTTCTGGTTAAGAGGTTAATTGATCATTTAAGTGCCCCTCATTTGATTCTCCACTGCTTTTTCTGCTATTCTAATTGAGTAATTGGCTTAGCCAGTTTTATACTTTTATATATTTGGAATGTAACTTTTTCTATTCAAAACCTACTTTGCTTTTCGTTTACAACTTTTGTAATTGAGTAATTGTCTTCATGTTTTTGTTTTATAATAATGTCTGATAAGTATTAAACTATATCATCAATGTCATAGAAAAGGTTTAATTGGGTCATGACTCAAGCACATATCATGATATGCAACTGGTTATCTTTATCATAATATGCTTAGATACAATTATTTTAATAAATTGGATTATCTAGGGTTGGTTTGAGTTTGGTATATTTGTTTCATGTAAGGTTTTGATTACAAGAAGCATGGCCAAAGACAAAAGTGTTTGAGTAAAAAGGGACATGTCATTATTGTGGTTGTAACCTTGTCTAGAAGGTGTAATCTTTTTTAGTTTTTTAAAAACAATGTTACAATTTCCAAGTAGTATTTTTTAAGAGCGTTCATCTTCTTTAGAAGTGCTAATTTTCACTCTTGAGTCATCTAGGACTTTCTTAATATTTCTAGGCACAATTAGATTGTATATCATGTAAACATTTTCGTGTTTGTTTTCACTTGAGGACCCTTTTACATTGTGTTTGTCTTGTCTTTTTCTTGCAACATTAACATATGATAAAGTTGTACTATTTGAGAAGGTTATAAGTGTACGCTTGTCCTGTTTCATAACTCATATATCATATGTAGAATTCGCATTTACCAAGATCTTGAATAGTTAAATTTTGTTTCACAGTTGTAGGAATGGCTAAGACAAGGAGTATGACTAGAAACCAGAATCATGATGATGATGCATCATCATCATCTAGCAGGAAGAAAAGGTTCAAGACTTGTGACAACCGTGTTATGTCACATTGGTCAGACCTTAGCCATGATATGCTTTTTGTAGTTACAATGCAATTGGGAATATTTGATTTTGTTTCATTCAGTGGAGTTTGTAAGTCATGGAGGTCATTTGCACTTTGTAACATGAAGAGGTTTATGGCATTCAAACCACCCATGTTGATGTGGATCTCTAATGATGCAAATATGAAAGAGTGCTACTGCTACCTAAAGGATTTTAAAGGAGGAAAGCGCAAAACCCTACTTCCCCATTCCACGGACACTAAATGTATCAGATTAACTTGTGGTTACTTGGTGATGTTAAGTTTGAAAACCAACGATTACTGGCTTGTGAATCCTATCACGAGGCATGAACTTCATTTCCCTGCTGTTCCCTGTTCACCAAATCTTAATCCATTCAGGGCTATCCTGATCTTTTCACCTTCCCTATCTGGGTGGTTGTTTGTTCTTATTCAGAGATTCTCCCGTTTAATATGGTTTTCAATAGTGGGTACAGGTGCATGGAATCATGTCTCCTGTGCTATCCCCATTCTTGATTTACATGTTTTCCAAGGTAAGATGTATACCCTAAACAAGTGGTGGGATTTGTGTGAAATGAGACTTGGTCCAGAGCCCAAATTGACATTACTTGAAATCAGGAGTTTTCCAAAGAGACGCTTCATCCATCCGTTGCTTGTAAGTTCGGATGAAAACCTTTATGTGATGGATGGTTATAGTTTAAAAGTTCCGTTTGAGGAAATGGATTTTCGTGAAATGAAATGGGTGTCACTAAAAGAAAAGACAATAGGAAAATATGCTTTCTTTTGTAGCGACTTTGCGTATAGGACTGCTATAATACCAGAGTCGTGGGCTGACTCTCTGTCACAATACAAAAGATATGAGATCTTTCATAACATTACTGAGAAATGTCAAAAAGGCAGGTTCTTTTCTTCAAGCATGTGGTACTTCCCTCGTGATTGTTTGAATATTAATCTTTATACGTGAGTGATAGACATCTTGCAACTTATTGTTTAAATACTTATGTTCTTGCTCACCCTTTTGTTTCATGTGGGCACACCTATCGTTTATATCTCCATTTGATGTGTGTGAAAAGGTCGATTAAAAACTTGCAAAATTTAAATTTTAGATTGCAACTCTTCTAATTAATATAAACAAAAAAAGGGAAAAAAAACATGTTAGTAGTCCTATTTTAGTCCCCTTCAATGTATTGTGATTTGTGAGCTTATTGAATTGATGTGTACCTCATGTATCATGCATAGTTCAAATTCAATTTTATGGATATTTGATGGTCGTGCTCCTATTTTTATATTGACGAGAGTAGTCAATCTACATCTCATCTATAATTTCATTTTAGTAGTTTTAAATTTGTGCTAATTTCATTTTAAATGATTTAAAAATTAAGATGTATACCCTAGTTTAAACCAGAGAAGAAGTTTGATTTTATTTATCGAATAGATTGTAGGACTAATATTATAAAACCCTAAATTTTTAACGCGTAATTGGAAAAAACTCTAATATTTTTTTATTATTGCTATGGCTACAACTTTTTCGCAGAGTTATCGCTCTAGCACACTTAACGAGTTTCATGGTTAACGTGGTTAACTTTTTTGCAAAATCAGTCCTAAAAAGTTTAAATTTGGTCCCTGAGGTTTGCAAAAAATTACACCACATGATTTTTTAACTTTATTTTTCGTTTTTTGTATACTTTATTTATTTTCGGGTTTTTTTATAAATATATATACGTTTTTTATTTTTTTATATATACTTTATTTATTTTCATTTTTTTAACTTTTCAACAATTTGATTTTTTTTTACCTTTTGGTTTCTATTTTTTTAGTTTATATATAGAGTATCTTAGAGTTTATTTTTATTTTTATTTTTTTATTTTTTTTGTTTTTTTAGTTTTTTTCATTTTTCTTTTCGTATTATATTTTTAATTTTTTCATCTTTTTATTTATTTTTTTCTTATTTGTTATCCAATTATTTGTTTTCTTGTTTGTATTTTTAACTTTTTTATTGACCTTTTTCAAAAAATATAAAATGTATTAATATATTAGAGTATATTACAATTTTGATAATTTATAGTTTTTGTAATTTTTTTATTTTTATTCAAGTAAATAAATAGTTATGTTTATATTTGTAATTTCGGTCCAACTTATTTTCTTTTTAGTCTTTTTTTCTTTAGTGCTATTATATTTATATTACGAAAAAATGAAAATTAAAAAAAAATTAGCTTGTTTATTGAGAATTAGTGTTTCAATGTGTTATATAATTTGTAAATTAAATCATATTTCTATATGTGATATCAGTAGTTTAAATTCAAGATAATATTTTTCAATTTGATAATAGACTAAAAGAAAGAACAAAAAATATAATAATAGCCGGTCTCCATAAAAAAAACTTGTTATAGTAATTTAAATTGAATTCAAGTTCGTTTACTTGAATCAAAATAAATAAAAACATTAGAAAAACCATAAATAAGTAAAATAGAAAAAAAATAGAAAACAAAAGGTAAAAAGGTAAAAAAAAAAACAAATTGTTGAAAAGTAAAGTTAAAAAATAAAAATAAATAAAGTATATAAAAAAGAAATAAAAAATGTATATATATTTATAAAAAAAACCAAAAATAAATAAAGTTTACAAAAAACGAAAAATAAACTTAAAAAACCATGTGGTGTAATATATAAAAAATGTATATATATTTAGGACTGATTTTGCCAAAAAATTAACCAAGTTAACCATGAAACTTGTTAAGTGGGCTAGAGTGATAATTCTGCAAGAAAATTGTGGCCAAAACAATAATAAAAAAAAATATTAGGGCTTTTTCCAATTATGCATTAAAAATTTAGGGCTTTTATAATATTAGTCCTAGATTGTACAGTTTAAACATGAAGTTAAATCATTCCAAAACCATTCCAAACAAAGATATTTGAATTGTAGACATGAACAAACCCATTCCAAAGCATGAAGCTAAACCATTCCAAACAAAAAAAAACATTTGGATTGTAGACACGAACAAAATTATTTCAAAACATGAAGCTAAACCATTCCAAAAACAATGCACACAACACCCATACAAATCAATCTCTTTTACCCCTTCCAAAAATTTTCCAAGCAACAACTCAAGGCAATTCACGAAAAATGGCAATGTACTTTAAAATTCAGTTCTCTTCGGTTTTGGAACTGAAAATACGGTACCGATACCGCCACCATACCTTCCTATTTGATTTGACTAATTTACACACTTTAATTTATTTTCTTGACATTTCACAATAAATCCTTCAAGCCAATTCCTGTATATTTCTAAGGTTTGTAACACATGAAATCGTTTTCTGGACGTGGATGTTGCTCTTTCTCACACATACTTTATCTTTTTTTTTTCTCTTTGTTTAGTGATTGCATTAATTCTTTCCTAATCGTCTTTTCTCCGATTATCATTGTGTTGAAAAAGGTTGCAACATCTTACTATTGAGAATATGCAATTTGCAATGATTGGAGTCAAAGAAGATGGCGATGCAATTACAAAAGTTTGTATTAATTTTTAAATAACCTGATTTGTAAATGATTTATTTTGGGAGTGCAAGTTTAACATGCAAATTAACGTTTAGAATACAAGTTTTTGGAGTAAAAACTTGGGATATATACACTAAAGTCCCAATATTTTCATCGAGTTGACAAGAAAGTCCTAAACTTTATTTTTTTGACAGTGAAGTCCAAATTACCGGTAGTTTTTGACACTTTTACCTTTTTTTTCCAGTTAGCCGGTAATTAGGTTTTTTTTGTCAAAAAAATAAAATTTAGGATTTTCTTGTCAAATCGTCAATTAGGACTTTACTGTCAAAAAAATAAAGTTTAGGACTTTTTTGTCAAATCGTTGAAAATATTGGGACTTTAGTGTATATATCATTTTTTTTGTTAGAAATTTAATGGTATGATACTCTTTAAGCATAAGAGTTAGTGAAACCTTCTCTAATCAGCTATATCATATTGAAATCCTTAACGTTTGCTTCTTGTTAAATCGTTTTTTAATCTCAACAAACCGACATTGAAAAAATGGAGATAATTAATAAAGAAAGAAAGAACCAGGGTTGTGTTGGCTTTTTGCATTCCCAAAAATGGAGAAATAAGAAACCGAAAAAAACGAAATTGCCCTTCTTTCCCTTCTCCATTTTTTTAAATGTCAGTTTGTTGAGATTAAAAAAACGATTTAACAAGAAGCAAACGTTAAAGATTTCAATAGGATCTAGCTGATTAGAGAATGTTTCAATAACTCTTATGCTTAAAGAGTATCATACCATTAAACTTCTAACCAAAAAAATGATATATACACTAAAGTCCCAATATTTTCAACAATTTGACAAGAAAGTCCTAAACTTTATTTTTTTGACAGTAAAGTCCCAATTGACGATTTGACAAGAAAGTCCTAAACTTTATTTTTTTGACAAAAAAGTCCTAATTACCGGCTAACCGGGAAAAAATGGTAAAAGTGTCAAAAACTGCCAGTAATTTGGACTTTACTGTCAAAAAAATAAAGCTTAGGACTTTCTTGTCAACTCGATGAAAATATTGGGACTTTAGTGTATATATCCCTAAAAGCTTAACATGCAAAAGATTTATGTTTAAATTGTATTTTGAATAGATTAATGATTAATTTGGATTTTTATGATTTTCTATATATATTTTTACTTATTCAGCAAGTTGGTTCATATATGATATGTTTTATATTTTATAAAACATGAACATATCACTCAAGTAAAATAGTTCGGAAGGGTAAAATGATCATTTTTATCATTCAATTCGGTCATTCGTATATCTAATGAAACATCTTGTTTTATTTCATATGCAGATTTATTGAGAACTTCTACACCATTCATGCATTTAGAAATCAGTTTGATCCTACGAAACAACCCTAAAGAGTATCATTGTGTACAACAATTTGTCAACTTGAGATTGATCGATGATCAGTTTGAGTTAGAGATCCACATTGGCTACCCCAGACCGATACCAAACAGTCACAAGTCGGTCTTTTTCAGTCTAATCCTTTTCGGATTGGTTTTGATCTTTTTTCGTATGGCCATGAATGCGTCTTTTTTGGTTTGGTATCAGGGTTTTATCGGTTCCGTTTTTGTATTTCAAGTGTTTTGGTTTTGGCTTCGAGTTTTTTCTTTAATAAATATGTGATTAACACCAAAATGATGGATTAATATTTGTGATTAACACCATAGGAGCATGGTCATAGGAGCATGTGATTATCCTTTTAGTGTTTTATCCCATTAAAAAAATACGTAATTAACATACAAGTTATATGTATGTAAATTTTTAAAACAGACCGTTTTTTTTTTTTTTTTTTGACCGATTTCGCGGTCCAAACAATATCGGACCGATTGGGGCTTTTTTGATCCTGTCTTATTTTAGAACTGATTCGGTTGAGGCGATTTCGTCGTCGGATTAGGGATAAGCAACACCAAAATTACTCGCAGCGATTGCTATCATTATGGAAACAACGGTTATCTTGGAGCTCTAATTCAGTATTTATACCCATTGGTTCCTAAATTTATTAACTCAACTGATTCTGCTACCGAAACCATTCACAGCCGTCAATCAGGTAAATTTTTTTTGTCGAAAATTTGTACTTCAGTTTCATTATTAAATTTTTGCTTGGTTGATTGGTTGATTACTTGATTCTCTACGGTTTTATTGTTTATATCTATGCGATTTAGTGCTCGTTCATTAGTCTTACTTACGTAACGATTTTTCTGTTTTTGTAAGTCAAAGTTTTCATGTTTATTGATTTCTGAATTTTTTGGTTTCCGAATCTTATTCTATGCATTTTATCTCACGCTTGTTTATTAATTGATCATTTAGTTGGTATTTGATTGACATGTCGGTTATTGGTTTCTTTATTTCTGTTTCTGAGTGTTATTTAATTCCTTTTTTTTTTTTTTTTTTTTTTTTTTTTGAGTTGCTGCGGATAAAAGTATTTCGTATAGTTTTTCTGGTTCAGATGCTCCTGCTCATTCAATTCTTTATAGCTTTTCTGCTTTTGTAATTGAGTAATTGACTTAGCCAATTGTATATAAGGAATGTAAGTTTTTCAAGTCTTGTAATTGAGTAATTGTCTTCATAATTCTTATATCTTATGTGGAATTCGCATTTACCAAGATCCTGAATAGTTATTTTTCTTTAGTAAGTGTAGGAATGGCTAGAAACCAGAATCATGATGATGATGATGCATCAACATCTAGCAGGAAGAAGAGGATTAAGACTCGTGACAACAGTGGTGTGGGGCCTTGGTCAGAACTTAACCATGATGTGTTGTTTTTAGTTATGATGCAACTGAGTTTCGTTGATTTTGTTGCATTTAGTGGAGTTTGCAAGTCATGGAGGTCATTTGCACTCAGGAAGAGGTTTATGGCATCCAGACCACCCATGTTGATGTCCATCTCTGATCCTTCTTATATGAATTCATACTACTGCCACCTGAAGGACTTTGATGGAAGAAAGTTCAAAACCCTCCTTCCCCATTCTGTTGGCAGGAGGTGTGTAGGATTAACTTGTGGTTACTTGATCTTGATAAGTTGGATAACCGACGACTACTGGCTTGTGAATCCTATCACGAGGCATGAACTACATTTCCCTGCTATCCCCATTTTACAAAATCTTGTTCTATTTAAGTGTATCCTTGTCTTTTCAAATATAATAAATAGGTGCGTGTTTGTAGTTATAGATAGACTCTACTTCAATATATGGTTTTCAGTAGAGGGTAAAGGAGCATGGAATCATGTCTCCTCCACTTACTCCATCCTTGATTTACACGCTTTCAAGGGGAAGATATATGCCCGAAGCAACACTTGGCGTGTGTATGAAATGAAACTCAATCCAAAGCCCAAATTGACATTACTCAAAATCAAGAATTTTCCAAAGTCAAAATCAGCGAATCCGGTGTTTGTAAGTTCAGATGAGAACCTTTATGTGATGGATCACGGTTTAAAAGAACCGATTGAGGAACTAGATTTTGGCGAAATGAAATGGGTATCACCAAAAGAAAAGACAATAGGAGAATATTCATTTTTTTGTAGTGATTGGAAGTATGGTGTTGTATTTAACCCAGAGTTGTGGATTGGCCCTCGGTCACAGTTAAAGAGATATGATTGTTTCTGTCGTCACACTACTACTGATCAGAAATGTCCAAAAGGCAGCTTCTTTTCTACAAGGATGTGGTACTTCCCCCATAGTTGTTTGAATGTTGATATCATAGATGGGTGACTGATATACTTGTTACCACTCTTTAGTCTTTATCTTTGTTTTTATTTTTTGCATGTGTTGACTATTTCTAAGACATTGCATCTTTCGAGTTATTATTTGAAATTTAAGATGTATATACTACTATAAACAAGAGAAGGATTTTAATTTTATTTAGCAAACAAATTTACAATCTCAAATTTTGGCTGTACAACTAATTCTATTGTTGCAAATTGCACTCATGTAGTGGTATTGAACAATATGCAAAAAGATTTCTTGATGAAATTTCAAAAGTATTTTTAAGGCAAACAACACTACTGTAACCTTCTTATGGTATGCGTGTAAGATTATGTTTTGGCTTGTCATATAAGGTTACGCAACATGAAATTAGTTGTTCATAATTTGTTTCTGGTGAAGAACGAACATTCAAAATGTACAAAATAATCTCCAAGCTTTGAATTTAACAAAAAGTTAGGTAAAAATTCTTTAGGATACAACATTAAGCCATTATATAGTGAGAAGCAACATACAAGCAAGCAGTGACAGCAGATAGGATGAAAGTATCCTTTGATTATTTTTCGTTCTAATATATATTGTAAACGATTTAAACAAACATTTGATTAATTTTAAATTGGTGAAACATTGAAAGTAAAAGAAGATACAAATTAGGCGATTACTCCTCGAACTATGGGGAATCTGTCCTTAGTTGTTTGTAGAGATGCACATTGGAGGTCCTGGACCGGGATTGGGTTGGTTTCGAAATGGTTAGATCTTTTTGGGACCGGTCTCGAAACAATCATGTCTTTTTTCGGACCGGTACCGGACGGTCTTGAGCCTGGGTTTTTTCCGGTTCGGTCTAGTCTTGCGGTCTTTGCGTCTACATTTTTCGGTTGGGTTTTGGTATTTTTCAGTTTTTCTTGTTACGGTTTCGAGTTTTTTCGTAAATAAATGTTTGATTAACAACAGAATGATACATTAAGGTGGTGTTTGTTTTTTTGGCGAAAAGTCTTTTTGACTTGTTATGTTTGCGGGCAGAAAGACTGTTTGTTTTTAGAAAAACATTTGAATTATAGACATGAACAAACCCATTCGAAGGCATGAAATTAAACCATTCCAAACAAAAAAAACATTTGGATTGTAGACACGAACAAAACTATTTCAAAACATTGTTGTAAATAATTGAAAAAACACGAAGAAACAAGAATTATACTTATTATAGCAAAGAAACTATCTCAAAACTTTGCTACAATCAACTCTCTGTAACTCTCTTGATATGATCGTACTTGATCATATGCATCTATATATAGCTAACAATTAGAATTCTACTTGATTACAAACTACCATAAATAAAATTCGCTTGTTCCCAAAGCAACCGATTTGCTTGAAATCTAAGCATCTTCTTAGAATTCCTTATTGCCCAATGAACGATCCTCTTCCTGATGGATTTGATGAGGCAGAAAATAACATAACTCTTAAGTTCACATGCAATCTAATTGGATCTATGTTTTCTCTATTGATAACAATTGTCACACCCCCGAACCAGACGACGGAAACGTCCGAGGGCTCGTGTGACTTAAATTGAAATATCATCACAATGCATATACATGAAACATAACACAATCATCACCAACATTACATAGTACAAGCATCATTGTTTACATCAAGTACATTGTTTTACATTACAACTTCACAGAACATAAATTGTTTAACGATTGACATTGCACAAAAGAAATTTCAGAAACACGCTTGAAGGTTCTTTAGTCTAACGATTTCCTGAGAATACAAGTTATTTTGAAAACGGTCAACATATATAATGTTGGTGAGTTCATAAGCATGCTTGATATAAAAATAGTTTGTATTGTTTGTAAAACCCAGAAAATCCAATATTTTCTGTAACAAAAATTCTTTACGAAAAAGATGTGATGATCCCATAAGTATATATGTAGGTGATTTCAAAACATGTAAAAGTGAATGTTCTTCATAATTGTTCTTTTATTGTAGTTGTTGTATGTAGCAGTGAATAATGTCGTTCCCCGGAAAACCCGATGTTTTTCAATTTAAATAGTATGATAGTTTTGTATTATTGTATAAATCACTTTGCATCGTCACAGTGTGTGAATATGATTTCTCATGAACACTTAGATGGTAATGGATCTATATGTGAGTCGTTATAACCATGCATAATAGTGACTAATTCGCCTGTCTTGGCATTTTTCCAAACGCCGGTTTTGATCAAGATTTTGTCACCCTAGACTGACCGAGTCTAACTGTAGCGAACAGCTCAGGTGTGGGGGAGTCACCCCCGTATAAATCTATACACAAACTCTCGCCCTCCCTCCAGGAGACTTTGGTTATAACTACAGGCTACGGCCGACACTTATTGGTGCCAACCGATAATTCTCACTAAATCCCTATTATTACCCCATGAATTTGAATAACATTGATTACAACCCATTTGATGTTTACATGAATATGAATAAAGCCTAACAAACACGAAAAATGACAACTGTGACCCACTAATCATGTATGTTATTACAGACTGTCGAGTATGCGACAGACACGTTAGCCCATCAAGCATATGATAATTGATTTGGACCATATTAGCGATGCAAATGGGCCACGAAGGCCCAATAGCATGTAAAAGCTAATGAGGGTCCATTAGGCATGTAATTGGGTCACCGGAAGCCCAATAAACATGTGTTGATTATATTGGGCCCAATAATCGTGTAACTGGGTCACCGGAAGCCCAATAAGCGCGAATGGGAAACATTGGGCCCAACCGTCGTATCATTTATAGGTTTATCAATATAAGTTGTGGTATGGGATTTGGTTTACACTTAGTGTTTACTTTCGATGTTAAATACTCAATGTTGGTTTATAACGATATTCTTAGTTTTTATAAAAATACCATTTTTAAACCTTCATGTTGTAAAAATTTATATCTTTGGTCAAATTGTTTAGAAATTTACATATTTAGCCCAAAATGTTTATTTGACCATTTCAGTCCCTTTTTCATACAAAATTTACCTTTTCAACCCTTAATGGTGCAAAATGACACTTTTAGTCCTTTTTGATGAAAAATGACATTTTAGTCCATTTGATTACTTAACTTGGTATTTTCGGCCCAAATAAAATCTTAAATTATAATTTCAGCCCAAAATACAACTTTTGACATTTTCAGCCCTTATTTGTTAAAAATTTACATTTTTGGCCCATTTGCCGTAAGTTTTACACTTTTGGCCCAAAATCTGAAAACTTTGCATTTTTAGTCCAATTTAGCAAAAAGAGTCATTTTCAGCCCCTGCAATAGTTTAATTATGTTTTAGACTCATACTTTTATGAATTTATAATTCCAGTCCCTAAAATTCTTCATTTTCGCAATTTTGGGCCCAAAAATCCGTGAGGCCCAAATATAAGCCAATTAAGCAAAATTCTATATCTTTGGCCCTTTGAAAAGTATTATTTTCATAAAAATCATCTTTTATATAAATAAATACTTTATAACCCTCATAAAACCAAAAATTATCATCTTTCAACCAAATCTTTGTTATTTTTGCAAAAATGACACTTGTAAAGATCTTTGGTTTTGTTTTTCACTTCTTAAACTTAAGGACTCTTAGATCTATGATGTATGTTGTTTATTATGTCTTTGTTTATGAATCTTTCGCATTTTAGCTATAGATCTCGAAATATAATAAGTATTAACACATTATCACAACATAAACCAAAGAAATCACATATAACATGCAAACACACATAGATCAACACATAACACTTGTATTCTCCCCCCAAAAACAAGTAAAAACCAAAAACAAGGGGGTATGAACTCACATTGGGTTTGTTGTTTCAGTTTTTGAAGAATAGTAGAAGAAGAGGGTGTGGTTTTCGGCCTTAGCAAGCTTCTTGAAGGGACCTTCAAACTTTGATGA
Source organism: Lactuca virosa (assembly GCF_052849685.1). Classification (NCBI taxonomy): domain Eukaryota; kingdom Viridiplantae; phylum Streptophyta; class Magnoliopsida; order Asterales; family Asteraceae; genus Lactuca; species Lactuca virosa. The sequence goes on from NC_136429.1 coordinate 83,891,927, forward strand.
GTTCTAGGGAGTATGATCAAGAGATTAAGGTTGTAAGAAGAGTGAGTGAGTGTATAAAGAAAGTATATTTGTAAGATCTTACCACTAGTATATAGCTTGAAGTGATTTTGGATGAAAGCCTCCTTGAATGCTTCCAATTCTCGAAAATTTAGAGGGTGAAGGAGAGTTGTTCTTGAGAGAATTGAAAATGAATTATGTGTGTGTGTTTTTCTTGTCTCTCGGTCGAAGGAAAGAAAAAGGGGAAAGGGAAAGAAAGAATGGCATGGAAACATGAGATCATGCATAGTTACATGTTGTGTAATATGCTTAGATGACCACTAAACAATAATGAGGTGGCTAACACTCATTAATCCTCTTAGTTTCTCTTTCTTTTATATGGGTCGAGAGGGAGAAAAAAGAGAGGTGATTTGGGCCTTTAATGCTCGATTCTAATAATATGAGGCCCATTTTGATGGTTTTCGGCCCATTGGAGTTTTAGGATGGTTCACGGCCCAAATTGTATAAAGAAATGGATTTATGGTCCTTTAGGGTTAGTTTAAATCAATTATAGCCCAATAAGGCCCATTAGGGTAAACCATTTCATTTTAGGCCCATGATGGCCCAAAAGGTTAGGTTTTATGAATGTGGATCCAATTAGAGCCCAATTAAGAGTTCTAAGCCCAAAACAGTCGAATTGAAAGCTTATTGGCCCATTAAGCCCAATAAGGAAATCCTAGTCCAAAATGGACTTAGGTCGGGATTCTTAGGGCTTTCAAACCCTAACTTGACTTTTGTAATGTTTTGCATGAAGTTTGGGCTTTATAATTGGATTTTTGATGAAAGTTTGCTGTTATTGAATAACATCATATGCATATCAAGTTATGGTTACAATTTGTTGTAACATCCCAAAAATCTTGAACAAAAATTTCTTTTCAAAACATTACTAAATCATAGTATTAAATCATTTCAACATAAAAAAAGGGTTATATAATAAATCAGAGTATCTTTTCAAAACACTTGTTCATTTTATCAGAGTAAACATCCCAGGCTAAACTTCTTTGCTCTGTGTGTGTGCCATGCGATCACCCCGAGCTCTTCCCTCACCTACCGGAAGTACCTGAAACCAAAACTGAAAACCGTAAGCATGAAGCTTAGTGAGTTCCCCAACCTACCACATACCACATACTGGGCCTCGCCCACTGCATCGGGACCTGCCCGACATCGGACCGTAGTCCGCCCACTGCATCGGTCCCCGCCCGGCATCAGGCCCCGCCTGGCATCGATCCCCGCTCGGTATACAGATCTGTTCTCTTAGGCCCCGCCTGTCTCTGGGCCTCGCCCGCTACTAACAAATACAAGCATATAGCATAACACATATCATAAAGCTAAACATACTCTATTGTACTACTGATGTAAGGCCTCGCCTATCTTGGGCCCCGCCCCTGTCCTGCTACTGGTGAGCCATGAAACCCCATCCACACTCCTGCTGATAGTGAGATACGGGCCCCCGCCCACACTCACCTCCCTCCTAACTTGGGCATCGCCCCTGCTCTGCTACTAATGAGATACGGACCCCTGTCCATACTCGGCTAGTGATGAGATACGGGACCTCGCCCGACTCACCTCCCTACCAGGCACATATAAGTATCACAAAGACAACAAGTATAACTACACATCCACTACTACCTCGGGTACCACCCGGCATCAGACCGAAGTCCGGAACATATAAACTGCATCGGGATAACCCCGGTAACGGATCTAAATCCGAACAAATCATAATAAGTGCCTAGGGCTAACCCCCGGGTCTTCCTACTACACATAACCATAAGCATATACATAATGGGCCGACATTGTGGCCGTAGACCCATGCACACAGTGAGGTGACTCACCTCGTACTGCTGAAACTGCTGATAACCCTCTGGCTGCTATCCAACAACTCTCCGAACTGCTGCTCCTCTAGCTCCCCGAGCTACCAGTACCAAATAATAGTAACACTTAGCCTAACTGTCCTCAAGAAGTCAACTAAGTCAACTCTGGTCAAAGTCCTTCTCAAGGTCAAAGTCCTGGTCAAAGTCAACCTTCCAGTTGACTCGACTCGTCGAGTTATTCTGCCAACTCGCCGAGTCCATGCTCCTCAAATCCCAAAACAACCCCGACTCCACTCGTCGAGTCTAGCGAGAACTCGATGAGTTCTCCTTCATCTAACACTTCGGGACTATCTTCAACCGACTCGCCGAGTTCATCCCTTAACTCGTCGAGTTCATCATCATCGTATGAATACCTAGGCCATGACTCGACGAGTTGTATGAACAACTCGTCGAGTTCATCTTCCTAACTAAGAAGATTGTCTTGGACTCGCCGAGTTCCTCTTCGAACTCGTCGGGTACTATGATCTTCATGTCCATTACGGACCCAATCTGGTTGAATCCTTTACTAACTCTACTCACTGATCCAAATCAAAACAGAAGGGTTTGGGTTTGCGACCCGACTCGCCGAGTCCATGCACTGACTCGCCGAGTCTACCTTGTGACATCTATATTCTGTCGATTACAGTCCATTGCAACACCTTCAACCCATAGATCTGGACCTCTAATGCTAGCATTGCACGTAAAGTTGTTAACTTTACGTGCATGCAAGGTGCTATGAAGCTAAAACTCTTAATCCAAACTAAAATGAAGGTCTAGGTCATGAAATGAAGCCATGGCTGGGTAAAGCTGTCCCCTCAGAGCTTCTAAAGCTCAGAAATGCTTAGATCTTAAGTCCTTTTCGTCCTCAATGGCTCAATGTTCGGATTGACCTTGGAAATGGTCAAAATGTGACAAAATCTATGCTAGAAAGGGGATCTAGATGATTAACAATCAAGGTATAAGCTTTTTACCTCTAAATGGTCTGAAATGCTACCCCAACTCTGGATCTATAGCTTCTTCTTGCACCACCAAGGTCCTTCTTCCTTCACTAAGCTTCAATTCACTCTCAAGGCAAGAACTAGCTCAACAATGGAGTTGGGTGGCTAGGGTTTCGAGTTCTGGACAATAGGGGCCGCAAATGAGCCCTAGGGAAGAGAATAAGATGCTTAAATAGGGTACCAAGTCCCAGAATTAGGGTTTCCAAACCCAGACCAGACTCGCCGAGTCCACTAGCCGACTCGCCGAGTCGGTCACTTAATCTTTGACATGGAACCCGCTCCGACTCGTCGAGTTCTTCCCTAGACTCGACGAGTTGACCCCTTTGACTTAGGGTTTCCTTTTCTTTCTTGGTCTTTCTGATTCTGGGTGTTACAACTCTCCCCCACTTAAACTAGACTTCGTCCTCGAAGTCCGCTACGACCAACTGTCCTGCAATCTGCTTTCAACCTTCCTGCCTGATGAATCTAACTCCTGCTGACCACTTCCATTGACCTTCCTCCTGGTCATTACGGCTAAACTAGTCCCTGCAGATAATACCCTCGAGTGCGTTCTAATCCCGTCAATCCTGAGAACGCAACTTACTCAACTGACAATCCTTCCGGTACTCCTCGAGTACTTATGCTGGACATCCTAGAGGTTCACCCCTTTTTTCCTTGCGTATTTTCTGGCCTTCCCAAGGCAACGTTCCATAACTAATCACCTCCTCTATCACCATGAAGGACATACCCTTTGCTGTATCTACATCTCCAGCCACTCCCAGTGTTGGTCACTTCACTGATACCTACTGAATGCTTCCTCTTACTATATCCTGATGCTGGATACCCCTCCCAGCGAATGGACCAGATAATCCTTCGAGTAATAGACTCATCCCTGCAACGGTTAGACTCAAACGAGAGCTACACAACAGAGTCAAATCACTCACTCTGAGATTATTTAATCCTGCTGTTAGTGGCCTAGCACCTCTCAGTCAACTAACTACTTCCACTCACGGATCCCCTTATTGTTGTCCTTGTCTGAAGATTCTGCTGTCTCTGATCTGCTCTCCGGACGAACCGAGACCACCCCGGTCCCAACTAATTTGTCCTCATCTTGACCACCGAACTCCTACCGGTTACTGAACTCAAACTCTATTTCTCAGTCGCTCTCAGCGACTCCCGAACAAAACTTCGGCTAACTACAACTGCTCTGTCTACCTTGCCACCCTGGCTCTCTAATTCCTGGGATCCTCGATCCCCTATCTTGACTCTAAAGTCTCTACCAGGTTCCACTTGTGCTGCTAAAATCTCACGGGTCTCGCCCACGGGTCTCATCCAAACTAGATCTAGAGCGGTCTCTCCCTCCAGTTTCACATGTACTGCTACTAATATACGGGCCTCGCCCACGGGTCTCACCTAACTGTATCTTGGAGTGGCCTCTCCCTCAGGTCTCACCTATCTAGGGCTATGCAGGTGTAACGCCCCGATTCTCAGGTATTGTTTAATTATGAAGTTCTTTGATTTCAAGCTCTACTCGACGAGTTGGTTGCCCTACTCGTCGATTAGTAGCGGGTTGGTCCACGTGTTTTAGTGACCTACTCGCCGATTCCATGAAGGGACTCGACGAGTAGGAGCTGGAAGATGAAACCCTAAATTCGGGGTTTTGCACCCTATTTAAGGAAGCATAAGCCTCCTTTGGCCTCTTTGCAGTCCATTGAGAGCCCAGAAAACCCTAATTCGTGTGATGTTTCATTCTTGTGTGTATTAAGCTTGGGAGGAAGATCCTTGGAGAAAAGGAACTTGGAAGGCAAGGGAATTGGAGCAAGGAAAGTGTGGGAACCCGAATCTACCTCAGCTAGCATCTTCCAGAGGTATCAAGTCGCCACCTTTACTTCTTTTCCCCTTCTAGATCTCTTTTTGGTTGAGTTTGGGGCTTTTATTGATCTTTGAGTTGATATGGTGGACTATGGCCTAGATCTGAAGTTGTAACTTCAGATCTGGACCCTTCTTAAGTCCTAGAGTCATAAAGTTTATGGTTTGGGCATGAATGAAGCCTTCCTTGGGTAGGAAACCCCATTGTGAGCTTGGATTTGACATTTAGAGCCTTTGTGGCTATGCATGCACGTAAAGTTTGCAACTTTACGTGAAAAGCATGCCTTAGAAGCTTGGATCTGTAGTTTGGAGCCGCTGCATGGCTCAAATGAGTCTGTTTGGCAAAAAGGTCTGAAGGGACTCGGCGAGTCGCATGGTCGACTCGGCGAGTCATATGAAGATAGGCATTGAACTCGACGAGTTGGATGAACAACTTGGTGAGTCCGATGAATATTGCCGTAGACTCGACGAGTGGATGAACAACTCGGCGAGTCGGTTGGGGTTTCCCCCAACTTATGTACACGTGTGTACCCGTCGAGTTGCTAGAAGGAAACTCGACGAGTGAGCTTAGGGTTTCGATCGTAAACCGAAGGAACTCGGCGAGTCACCCCGGTGACTCGGCGAGTGGGCAAGTACTTCAAAGAACTCGGCGAGTAGCTGAGGGTACTCGGCGAGTTAGGGTCAACATGGACAGTTGACCTTGACTGAGGACTTTGACTTTGTCCAAGGGTTGACTAGTTGGTCTAAGGAGTACCTTGTAAGGTCAAGGGCTTACGGGTATTTTCGTATTATGGTAATAGGTGGAGGAGTCTTTGGCAAGTGATCCGAGAGTTGGAGTTTATCTTCCGAGTCGACATCTGCAAGGTGAGTTATCCTCACTATATTGATAGGGTCTAAGGCACCAAGGCCGACCCTTTTAGTTGTTATTGTTATGGTATGTTACATGTGGTTATGATTGTTAGATCAGAATCCGGATAGACAGTATGTTATGCTCTCTTGATCCGTAGGGATTGATATGTTAGTGACCTGCTAGGTCAGTACTCTAGTTATGAGAGATTGTTATGTTTGGTGATCAGTGAGATAGATATGTTTGATGCTGTATATGCCAGTATATGTTAGTTATGCGCACATGGTTAATTGCTTGTTGCTTGGGTTGAGGCGGTCCTGCTTTGTGCTGAAGGCCAACACACCCTATGAGCGGTCCGGGGAGACTGTAGGCCCACGTGGCGGTCCAGTCATGCCGAAGGCTCGGTATAGATCCAGTTAGACTGTAGGCCCTGTAGGGCGGTCTAGTCAGGCCGATGGCCCAGTATGCATGTTGATTGATTGATTATTACGGATATGGTATTATCAGTGTGGTATATTGGTATTTTGGGGGTAGCTCACTAAGCCCTCGGGTTTACAGTTTTCAGTTTATTGTTTCAGGTGCTTCAGGAGTTCATGGCAAGGCGAAGGCGTGACCGTACCGCTTCTCATCCTTATGATCTGGCTTTTGGGACACTCTGATTGAATAATGATTTGAAAACATTTTTGTAAACAACACTATTGGGTTTTATTTATGATTGAAAAAGTTTAAATTTGGCGTAAAATTTTTGGATGTTACAAGGTGGTATCAGTGCCTTGGTTTCAGTGAATTGGGGGAAACATACGTGTGAACCCAGTCTCAAATCAAGGAAATTTTCGAAATAAATTCTAAAATGATTTTCAAAATAAAGGATGGAGGATGCAGAGGGTACGATCAGTCGGAGCCTGTAAGTAAACCCCAAAATACCATACAGTTATTATGATATGTTAGAACAACATGTTAGTGCTAGGCTAGGGATCTTCAGGAATCGCATGATAGACTTGCCTGATTATATGATGCCTACTAGCCTAGGGTTTCTTGTATATGGAATTGACATCATTACTGTAGTCGTTAGTGTAGGCGCCACGGCTGTGTGTAATCAAGATCTTATAGCATGAGAATGTTTGATCCAGTCTTCGGATAGGATTGGGTATTCGAAAGTCTATTGGGTCCAGTGTTATGTGCGACTAGCCTGCACTAGCCCTGCAGGGGTTGATGGAAGTTTCATGGATGTGTGGGTTGTGAGGAGCTGTGAGATCAGTTATGGAATAGGCGATGTTTCCCTAGGAGTAAGGGTTGAGCGCATGTTATGTTGATGATAGTTTTAGGGTGTTGTGGTGATACTTGAGACAAATATGGGAGGGTGTGGAAGGTAGTATGGGCCCGTACTACTGAAAGCACAGGACCCATACGCGTAGCAAGGAAGTCACAACCCCTAGAGTTTGTGGGTTTTGGTCTCCCGATATTATGTTATTTATCTGATGACTTGAATATATATTTCAGTATGGTGGTGACGAGACGTGTTGCTAGTGGATCCGGATCAGGATCAGGATTGGGAGACGGAGGGTCAGAGGTGCCGATAGCACCTGAGCCCGTGGTACAGATAGGGACCGAGGAGCTGGATGCCAGGATCCGGGAGATTATGCATGACGAGATTGCCGCAGCGTTCCGAGCACAGCTGCCAGAGATGTTTGGGTCGATTAAGACCGCGATGGTTGAGTACTTTGATGAGCGTTATGCAGCTCTAGCAGAGACAGCTGCCGCTGCAGCCACTTCGGCTGTAACTGCGGCAGGGGTTGGAGGAGGAGCCAGCAGGGCTTTCCAGTACCGGGACTTCGATAATACGAAGCCCCCGACGTTTGATGGTACACATGATGCGATCAGGGCTATGAGGTGGTTATCTGACGTGGAGGGATGTTTCTTCACGTGTTCATGTCCTGCTGACCAGAAGGTCAGGTGTGCCCTGAACTTGCTGAGGCTTGGGGCAAAGGACTGGTGGAGATTGACGACAGGGTCGTACACGGATGATCAGCGAGCTGCTGTTACTTGGGAGCAGTTTCGGGATATGTTCCGCACCCGCTATGTTCCACGTGTTGAGCGGGAGCGGCTTGCTCATGAGTTTTTGACATTGAGACAGGATGGGGAGTCAGTGATGGAGATCACTCGTATGTTCACGGAGAGGGCTATGTTCTGCCCGGAGTTTGCTTCAGAGCAGTCTTAGATGACTCGTTATCTGAGTATGCTCAAGACTGATATTCGACAGTTTGTTGCTACGCAACGTTGTGAGACTCTTTTGGATCTTCAGGAAGCCGCGAGGCGGCGCGAGTTGGAGATAGAGCTGCAGTTGAGGGAGCAGCGTCAGGTTCCGGCACAGTCTCAGCCGGCACCTAAGCGGTCCAAGACCGCTGATACTCGGACCGGGGGTCAGCAGAGCCGCACTTGTTGAAAGTGTGGCAGGGGTCATTCAGGGATTTGTCGAGCAGGAGGTGGTTGCCACAAATGTGGCAAGGAGGGGCACTATGTTAGGGACTGTCACCAGTTCGCCCCTCCAGCAGATATGAGGATTTGTTACCAGTGTCATCAGGTTGGTCACGTGAAGACAAACTGCCCGCAGCTCGCCGCCAAGCCGGCGCAGGGATCCGCACCGGCTACTTTGAGGATTGGGGATGGGAGGCCAGTCAAGGCGGGGCCTCCGAAGGCTCAGGGGTGCGCCTTCCAGCTCATGGATGAGGAGGCCAAGGCAGCACCGGATGTGGTTGCTGGTATGTTTCTATTTTCTGTTTCAGTCATTTTATCTATGTTGTGCTTATCGTTGGTGCCTGTGTTTAGGTACGTTTTTAGTAAACTCTTTGCCTGCATTGGTTTTATTTGACTCGGGGGCGAGTCGGTCGTTTGTATCTCAAACTTTCAGTAGAGAGTTCGGTGTGTCGGTAGATGAGCTTGAGTGTCCGTTGCGAGTTTCGATCGCCAACGAGCATGAGATTTCTGCTTCTTCAGTTTACCGGGGATGCAAGCTGGAGATCTTCGGGGTATCATTCCCGATAGATTTGATTCCTATTCCCATGGGGGAAGTATGTGTGATCGTAGGGATGGATTGGCTTAGTCGGTTTGGCGCCATGATCGACTGTGAGGGACAGCGAGTAGTAGTTCGAACCCCAAGTGAGGGAGAACTGGTGGTATATGGTGAGGGCACCATAGTAGGATCAGGGTTTTGTTCGGCCGCCAGGGCTCGGCAGTATATTCAGCACAGATGTGCAGGCTATTTAGCGTGTGTGGTGGACACGCGGGTCAGGGATCAGACTTCAGTTTCAGAGGTCCCGGTGGTTAGAGAGTTTGCTGACGTGTTTCCAGAGGAGTTACCCGGAGTGCCTCCGGAGAGGCAGGTGGAGTTCAGGATTGATCTGGTGCCGGGTGCGGCCCCTATCGCGAAGGCGCCGTACCGACTGGCACCGCCAGAGATGCAGGAGTTATCATCTTAGTTGCAGGAGCTGCTGGGTAAGCAGTTTATTCGTCCGAGTAGTTCCCCATGGGGAACACCGATCCTCTTCGTCAGGAAGAAGGATGGTTCACACAGGATGTGCATCGACTACAGGGAGTTAAACAAGCTAATGGTGAAGAACCGTTATCCACTCCCAAGGATAGATGATCTTTTCGACCAGCTGCAGGGTGCATCTTGGTTTTCCAAGATCGACTTGAGATCCGGGTATCACCAGGTCAGGGTGAGGGAGGAAGACGTGGGGAAGACCGCGTTTCGGACTCGTTATGGTCATTACGAGTTCGTGGTGATGTCGTTTGGGCTCACTAACACACCGGCAGTATTCATGGATTTGATGAATCGGGTCTGCAGACCGATGCTCGATCGCTCGGTCATTGTGTTCATAGATGATATCTTGGTGTATTCCAAGACCCGAGAGCAGCACGAGGAGCACCTCAGGGAGCTGCTGGAGGTTCTGCGACGAGAACGACTGTATGCCAAGTTCTCGAAGTGTGAGTTTTGGTTACGAGAGGTCCAGTTCCTCGAACATCTCGTTAACCAGGAGGGGATTTTGGTCGACCCGGCCAAAGTCGAGGCGGTTATGCAGTGGGAGATTCCGAAATCTCCCTCCGACATCAGGAGTTTCTTGGGATTAGCAGGGTACTACCGGAGATTTATTCGAGATTTTTCCAAGGTTGCAGTACCCCTCACTCGTCTAACGAGGAAGGGGGTTGATTTCTGGTGGGGCCCTGAGTAGCAGAGGGCGTTTGAGACCCTCCGACGATGTTTGTGTGAGGCGCCAGTGTTGACGCTCCCCGAGGGAGTCGAGGATTTCGTAGTATTTTGTGATGCGTCCATCACAGGTCTGGGGGCGGTCCTCATGCAGAGGGGACGAGTGATAGCCTATGCATCGCGGCAGCTGAAGCCGCATGAGACGAGATACCCTACGCACGATTTTGAGTTGGGAGCGGTGGTCTTCGCTCTCAAGATTTGGAGGCATTATCTGTACGGGGTCCGATATACTATATACACGGATCACAAGAGCTTGAGGCACATCATGGATCAGCCGAACCTGAATATGAGGAAGCGCAGGTGGCTGGATGTAGTCAAGGACTATGATTGTGAGATCCTTTACCATCCCGGTAAAGCGAATGTGGTTGCGGACGCTTTGAGCCGCAAGTCAGCTGGGTCTTCTACCCCGGCAAGGTGTATGAGGATAGCGGTGGATTCCCCGCTTGTGAGCTTGATTAGGGATGCTCAGGTCGAGGGCATGAGACCAGAGAACTGGAAGATGGAGCGGATTAAGGGCGAGAACGCCCGGTTTGTTCAGGATAGCCGCAGATTATTGACCCGACACGGTCGGGTTTGGGTTCCGATGTCCGGAGGGGTCCAGCAGACAGTGATGGAGGAGGCTCATAAGTCCCACTTTTCGATACACCCGGGGGCCACCAAGATGTACCGGGATTTGAGTTTGAGCTACTGGTGGTCGTGCATGAAGTGAGAAATCGCTTGGTACGTCGAGAGGTGCTTGACTTGTAGGATGGTCAAGGCCGAGCATCAGAGGCCGCATGGTAAACTGCAGCCCCTGGAGATTCCCATGTGGAAATGGGAACAAATTACGATGGACTTTATTACCAAGTTGCCGAGAACGGCGAAGGGGCTTGATGCTATATGGGTCATCGTGGATCGATTGACCAAGAGTGTCCATTTCTTGGCCATACGGGAGAGTTCGTCGGCCGAGAGATTGGCCGATATGTACGTCAGCGAGATTGTCTCTCGCCATGGGGTTCCAGTCTCCATTGTCTCCGATCGGGATGTCAGGTTTACTTCCCGTTTTAGGCAGAAGTTCCACGAGGAACTGGGTACACGGCTGCACTTTAGTACAGCATTCCATCCGCAGACCGACGGTCAGAGCGAGCGGACCATTCAGACCCTCGAGGATATGTTGAGGGCGTGTGTTATTGATTTCGGTGGAAGCTGGGATTCTCACCTACCGCTGGCAGAGTTTGCCTACAACAACAACTATCATTCCAGTATTGGCGCCGCGCCTTTTGAGCTGTTGTATGGTCGGAGATGTAGATCCCCGGTCTGTTGGGGTGAAGTTGGACACAGAGTAATGGGTCGAACAGAGGTAGTCTTGCAGACTACCGAAAAGATCCAGCAGATCAGACAGCGGCTGCATACCGCTCAGAGTCGGCAAAAGAGTTACACTGATAGACGCCGATCAGATTTAGAGTTTCAGGTTGGTGACATGGTACTTCTGAAGGTCTCGCCCTGGAAGGGTGTGATCCGCTTCAGGAAGAGGGGAAAATTGGGTCCCCGTTATATTGGGCCATTTAGGATTATTGCCAGGGTTGGCAAGGTGGCTTATAGGCTTGAGCTACCGGAGGAGCTCAGCCGAATTCATAGCACGTTTCATGTTTCACAATTGCGAAAGTGTATTATGGATCAAGAGACAGTAGTATCGATGGATGATATTCAGGTCGATGAGCGCCTGAATTATGCGGAGAGGCATGTAGCCATCTTGGAAAGGAAAAAGAAGATTTTGCGGAATAAAGAGATACCTTTGGTAAAAGTGCAGTGGGAGCATCGGAGGGGATCCGAGTGGACATGGGAGCCGGAGGCGGAAATGCGAGAGCATTACCCGACATTGTTTATTCCAGCAGACTTCGAGGGCGAAGTCTAGTTCAAGTGGGGGAGAATTGTAACGCCCCTATTCTCAGGTATTGTTTAATTATGAAGTTCTTTGATTTCAAGGTCTACTCGACGAGTTGGTTTCCCTACTCGTCGAGTAGTAGCGGGTTGGTCCACGTGTTTTAGTGACCTACTCGCCGAGTCCATGAAGGGACTCGACGAGTAGGAGCTGGCAGATGAAACCCTAAATCCGGGGTTTTGCACCCTATTTAAGGAAGCATAAGCCTCCTTTGGCCTCTTTGCAGTCCATTAAGAGCCCAGAAAACCCTAATTCGTGTGATGTTTCATTCTTGTGTGTGTTAAGCTTGGGAGGAAGATCCTTGGAGAAAAGGAACTTGGAAGGCAAGGGAATTGGAGCAAGGAAAGTGTGGGAACCCGAATCTATCTCAGCTAGCATCTTCCAGAGGTATCAAGTCGCCACCTTTACTTCTTTTCCCCTTCTAGATCTCTTTTTGATTGAGTTTGGGGCTTTTATGGATCTTTGAGTTGATATGGTGGACCATGGCCTAGATCTGAAGTTGTAACTTCAGATCTGGACCCTTCTTAAGTCCTAGAGTCATAAAGTTTATGGTTTGGGCATGAATGAAGCCTTCCTTGGGTAGGAAACCCCATTGTGAGCTTGGATTTGACATTTAGAGCCTTTGTGGCTATGCATGCACGTAAAGTTTGCAACTTTACGTGAAAAGCATGCCTTAGAAGCTTGGATCTGTAGTTTGGAGCCGCTGCATGGCTCAAATGAATCTGTTTGGAAAAAAGGTCTGAAGGGACTCGGCGAGTCGCATGGTCGACTCGGCGAGTCATATGAAGATAGGCATTGAACTCGACGAGTTGGATGAACAACTCGGCGAGTCCGATGAATATTGTCGTAGACTCGACGAGTGGATGAACAACTCGGCGAGTCGGTTGAGGTTTCCCCCAACTTATGTGCACGTGTGTACCCGTCGAGTTGCTAGAAGGAAACTCGACGAGTGGGCTTAGGGTTTCAATCGTAAACCGAAGGAACTCGGCGAGTCACCCCGGTGACTCGGCGAGTGGGCAAGTACTTCAAAGAACTCGGCGAGTAGCCGAGGGTACTCGACGAGTTAGGGTCAACATGGACTGTTGACCTTGACTGAGGACTTTGACTTTGTCCAAGGGTTGACTAGTTGGTCTAAGGAGTACCTTGTAAGGTCAAGGGCTTACGGGTATTTTCGAATTATGGTAATAGGTGGAGGAGTCTTTGGCAAGTAATCCGAGAGTTGGAGTTTATCTTCCGAGTCGACATCTGAAAGGTGAGTTATCCTCACTATATTGATAGGGTCTAAGGCACCAAGGCCGGGCCTTTTAGTTGTTATTGTTATGGTATGTTACATGTGGTTATGATTGTTAGATCAGAATCAGGATAGACAATATGTTATGCTCTCATGATCCGTAGGGATTGATATGTTAGTGACCTGCTAGGTCAGTACTCTAGTTATGAGAGATTGCTATGTTTGGTGATCAGTGCGATAGATATGTTTGATGTTGTATATGTCAGTATATGTTAGTTATGCGCACATGGTTAATTGCTTGTTGCTTGGGTTGAGGCGGTCCTGCTTTGTGCTGAAGGCCAACACACCCTATGAGCGGTCCGGGGAGACTGTAGGTCAACGTGGCGGTCCAGTCATGCCGAAGGCTCGGTATAGATCCAGTTAGACTGTAGGCCCTATAGGGCGGTCCAGTCAGGCCGATGGCCCAGTATGCATGTTGATTGATTGATTATTACGGATATGGTATTATCAGTGTGGTATTGGTATTTTGGGGGTAGCTCACTAAGCCCTCGGGCTTACAGTTTTCAGTTTATTGTTTCAGGTGCTTCAGGAGTTCATGGCAAGGCGAAGGCGTGACCGTACCGCTCCTCATCCTTATGATCTGGCTTTTGGGACACTCTGATTGAATAATGATTTGAAAACATTTTTGTAAACAACACTATTGGGTTTTATTTATGATTGAAAAAGTTTAAATTTGGCGTAAAATTTTTGGATGTTACAGCAGGCCTGCCTCCATACTAAATCTCAACGAACTATGTCTACCTGATCCTGACCACACTAACTAGGAGATACGGGCCTCGCCCACACTCTGCTAACTAGGAGATACATGCCCTCGCCCACACTCCTCTAACTGGCTACTGAGAAATATTGCGGCTATCCCGCAGTCTTACCACACTCCCCATGCTGAATCTACACTGACTACTAATCCGAAAACATCCCATGTCGGACATTCACTCAATCTGCATCTTGACTCACTCGAGTCCTGCCAGCGATCCTCCAACCTGGTTTTCCGAACCAGCTATCGTCTAACGTGATTACTATGGTCATCCCGTAGCCTCACTATACTTCCCATATTGTCTACCTGCTGGTGAATACTACGGCTGTCCCGTAGTCTTATATCCTGGCTAAAATCACGTCCTGCCGAGAGAATCTTCAACCTGGTTTCCCAAACCAATCATCTACCGATCGCTATTACACGCACTCAACACAGGGAAGTTTCCCAAACTCCCAACTTACGTGTTTCTCATCCGAACAGCCACTCGAACTATTACCCTGCTCAATAGAGTTGCGAACTCATTCCAACTCCTTACTTACTTCTGATCCTGAATACTTTGAGGGCTCTCCCCCACTTTGACTCAACTAGCTCCTTGTAGTTTTCTGTCTGGAAAGGATTCCCAATCCTTCCTACCATTCCATAATCGTTCTGCTAAAAGCTGAGGTTTACCGCCGCCAGTGCTCCAAAGCTAACTAATACCATGACGTCACCGTCCTTGAAAGCTGGCGAAATACTTCTAGAGTCCCAATTTCACGCTTGCTACAGCGACCGCATCCTGAGTAACCTGCTCTAAAAGGGTACAACTACGAACTACCACTCTAAAACCCATGGTATGTAGATGGCATATAACTCAATCATAAGCAGGAAACAGAATACAAAGTACAATCACTAATACCGATGCAATACCATAGCAATTAAATCATAAATAAAACTGTCAAGCAAGTAAAGGATGCGCACCGGCCACATCCGGGGTTGCTCGTATGTCATCTGAAACCAACTGGTATGCCCTGCTCCGTGCCGTAGGCGCCTCTGCCCGGCCTTGCCGACCATCGGTGATTCTCAATGTCGCAGGAGCAGGTGCTATTACCTGTCCTGCTGAAAGCAAACTCGGGCACTAGGCCTTCTTGTGACCCCGCTGATTGCAATGGAAACATATCAGGTCTGATCCCTGAGCGATGGTAGCAATACAATCTCTGCTCAAATGGCCAGTCCGGCCGCACTTGAAGCAACCTGAATCCCCACCACTGCCACTCCTGCACGCACCCTCGTATGTCCTACCACACTTCCTGTAACATCCCAAAAATGCAACCCGAAAATTTCGTTTTAAATCAGTAATAAAACCATATTCATCAAACGTCATATAAGAATCATAAACAATGTATCTCAAAATATCATAACAACTGTCAAATATATCAGAGTATAAACATCCCAGGCTGAACAAATGGTGTGTGCACTGCAATCTTCGCGAGCTCCTCTTTTGAAAACTGAGTACCTGAAACCAAAACTGAAAACTGTAAGCACAAAGCTTAGTGAGCTCCCCAAACTACCACATACCATACAATAACATATAGCACATACTGGGCCTTGCCCACTGCATCGGACCGAAGTCCGGAACTAACCAGGGTCTTTCCCTCTGCATCAGACCGAAGTCCGGAAACTGCATCGGACCGAATTCCGGAACTAACCAGGGCCTTGTCCTCTGCATCGGACCGAAGTCCGGAAACTGCATCGGACCGAAGTTCGGAACTAACCAGGGCCTTGCCCTCTGCATCAGACCGAAGTCCGGAAACTGCATCGGACCGAAGTCCGGAACTAACCAGGGCCTTGTCCTATGCATCGGACCGAAGTCCGGAAACTGAATGAACATAGCATAGCATAATCGTAACTACTAACATAAACACATATACTGCATACTGCATCGGACCGAAGTCCGGAACACATAACACAAGACATACTTGAATCACAAAGACCTCAAGCACACTGAACTACTGCATCGGACCGAAGTCCGGAACTACTGCTAACTAAATGGACCGGTATTGTGGCCGTAGACCTGTTCCTACTAGAAAGGAAACTCACCTCACACTGCTGAAGTCCCGTAGACACAATCCCACACTGCTGACGTCCCGCAGACTCAACCCTAGCTGCTGGATGACAGATTCCCGAACTGTCAACACCAAAATAACACCAATTAATAATTGGGTTCTATCACATATCCATAATTTCATGCTTGGGGTAAAAGACTACTTTACCCTTAACTTAGCTTGACTCAGACCCAAGGCCCAATCCAAAGGCCCAAAGTCCAACTATGGCTCAAAGCCCAACCTTTGGCCCAATTTTCGAAATTGGGCCCAAACCTCTACATGGACTTCCCTTAAGGCCCAATTGTTCAGTCCAGTCCAACATGTCCCATTCTAAGGGCCCAATATCATACAACCATCTATGCCCAAACTATGGCCCATCTATGGCCTAATTTTCCAAATTGGGCCCAATCCTTCATATGGGCCTTACCCTAAAGGCCAACTAATTACTCTAGTCCATTTGATTATTCCTGGATGGCCCAACACAAAGCCCAAGTGAAATTAGGGTTTCACATAAAATGATGATTAGGGTTAAGTGTTTCTTACTTAACCCATTAAGGACTTAATCCATTAAGTCCTTTACTCTACTAGATCAATGATATGGAGAAATTGGGCTTAATACACAATCCAATCTCAATAGCCCAAAAGTGGGTCCAATAAGTCTAAGGCCCAATTACTCACAATTAGGGTTTTCTAAACCCTAATTAGGGTTTTTCACCCAAACGTGGCCCAATAAGCCCAAAACTAATCCTTAAGCCCATTAGGGTTTTGCTAGGTCAATTAGGGTTTGCTTGTGGGGCACCACCCACTACCACCTCGGGTAGTGGTTGTCAATGGCGGCTCACGGCAGCGGCCACCGCCTTACGGTGGTGGTTATTATTATTTTTATTATTCAATGCTAATTACAGTTACAAGGCTTTTATCCAAAGTAACACACACACACACTCACTAACACACACTAACTAATACACACACTAACTAACACACACACACACCCACACCATGGTGGCCGACGGTGGCGCTTGGCGGTAGCCACCACCTCACGGTGGTGGCGGTGGCTTTCTTGATTTATCCGGCCAGCAAAACCCAATCATTCGTCACTGAAATAACACACACCCACCCCTAAGCTAGGAAAGTAACACAGCCACCACCTGGTGGCGCTCGACGGTAACAACGATGGTCTTGGGGTGGCAGTGGCGTTTGGCAGCAGCTCCCGGTGACAGCCACCATGGCTGGTTGCCATGGTGGTCCTCTTGCGTTCTCAAGCCAACCCTTCACCCACACATCTCTTCGGAGACCACTGAAACACGCACAAAAACGACATTGGCTGAGATTCGAACACACACACAAAACACACACTACATCGCCACACATCAGGTGGCTTACGGTGACCCGGAAAGGGGTATCATCGGGATGCGATAGCCATCGGGCGGAGATGGCGACGCTCATGAGGGAAAAAGGAAGGAGAACGAGAGAGAGAGGGAAAGGTTTACCAATACTGGAGAACGTAGAGGCACAGCGGCCCCCGACGTCGGCCTTGACTCGCGCATCCGTCGGCAGCGAAACAACAATGATATTGCTCCGCTCACTTGGTGGCTCAACTGATCGGAAGAATAGCGTAACTGGTGGTGGCGGTTCCTCCGACTCCAACACTCTTGGCGGCCGCCGGTAGAAGAAGAAGAAGGAAGATGGCGGCTGCAGCTCTCCATATTAGGGTTAGGGTTACAAATCCCTTAAATATCCGTTCCCTTCTAGAAGTTTGCCATAATGGCAACTATAGCCCCTCCCCCATAATATTTCTTTCAAACCTAGTCCATAATTTATCTATTTAACCCCGCCTCCTAAGATTCTTTACAATTCAAATCCGAATTCTACGAATCAGCCCCTGACTTCATAAATACTTACAAAACTAATCTGGAATTTACACTTTTAACCCTCAACATCTAAAATTCTTCGCAAATCAGTCTGGGACTTACATTTATTAATTTATTTAAATAAACGGGGCGTTACAACTCTCCCCCACTTAAATTAGATTTCGTCCTCGAAATCGTTTCTTATCATTCCTTGTACACCCAACTACTATAGTGAGATGGTCACCATCCTGGGCACACCCTAGCCTTCCCAGGGTAACCATGACCAATCTTGCAAAGCCTTAGATTCCACTGGTGAATGGATTCCTCACAACATTCTACATCTACTCTGTCTGATATCTGCTACCTTGGGATGGTCTGATCCCCTGACAAAACAGTCATACTAAATCATTGCCGAATCCGGTCCTCGTCTCTCAGCTGCCTACCCATCTCCTGATAACTCAAGGCTCCCACTAGAAAGACAGAATCACAACTCCATTATCCCTGTGATTCACTTATACTTGGCCAATGCTCAGCTATTTCCACTGTGAGTGACTTGTCACTATCCATTTTAACCAGTTATTCTGTCCGCACTTGCAACCTAAACACAATTACTAACACTGCCCAAACACTGAAACTGTACGAACACTGATCTGCCCGAAGCAGTATGTTGCCACATGGCTGCTTCCCGAAATCTGTCTAGGTCTTCCTGGTCTCAACTGATTCGCCAAATCATCTGAAGTACCGGGTTCCGGCCCGGTTGCGGAGCCAAAGGACTCCCACTTAGTCGCCTCACATGACTTCTGAACAAATTCCTTCTCTAAAACTAGTTGCTACTAGTTATCTTGTCACTATGGCCCTAGTGGCCCTCTGATCTAACTGGTCGATTCCATACGTCGGATCCTGACGTCACCAAACCCAAGGCTAAAAGTGATTTCTACCTAACCAATGGTAGCTCTATACCACAAGCAATCGCATACAGTCCATTGCTTCCCTGATCCCATAACTGTAGTGACACTCCTACAGTCGTGTCACTGGCTCAACCCGATCTAATCCGTCTGGGTAATTCCGAAATCCAACCCATGGACTTCCATATCCTCACTGCTACAGCCGAACTGGTGGGTACTACTGTCCTTCCCGCGTCCTAACAACGCACTCACGCTATCTACCAACCTAGTGAATGCTACGGCTACACCTGGAGACTTACAACACTCTATCACTATCTGCTGCTAGTGAATGCTACGGCTACTCCCGCAGACTTACAACACTCTAATACTATCTGGCTGCTAGTGAATGCTACGGCTACACCCGCAGACTTACAACACTCTAACACTATCTGACTGCTAGTGAATGCTACGGCTACACCCGCAGACTTACAACACTCTAACACTATCTGACTGCTAGTGAATGCAACGGCTACACCCGCAGACTTACAACACTCTAACACTATCTGGCTGCTAGTGAATGCTATGGCTACACCCGTAGACTTACAACACTCTAACACTATCTGACTGCTAGTGAATGCTACGGCTACACCCGCAGACTTACAACACCCTAACACTATCTGGCTGCTAGTGAATGCTACGGCTACACCCGCAGACTTACACCACTCTAACACTATTTGACTGCTAGTGAATGCTACGGCTACACCCGCAGACTTACAACACCCTAACACTATCTGGCTACTAGTGAATGCTACGGCTACACCCGCAGACTTACAACACTCTGACACTATCTCATTCGCTGGTTACTGATCCGAACACATCCAACGTCGAGCATACACACGACCTAGCATCCAAAACTAAACCCATGTCCTGACTGGAATCCCCAAACTGATTCCCTAAGGCTTGCTAGCAACATTCCGAGAACGCGATCTCATCATTGGCAAGTTTTTCTGAACTTCCATCTCATACTATCCTCAAATCATACAGCCGCATGGGCTGTCCCCCTTTCAGACAAGGATGCAAAACTTATCCTAGTCTCAAAACTACTCCCGCTTCTGAATCCTTAGGCGATTCTCCCCCACTTTTGATTCAGCTAATGCCTTACAACACACAAAACTGGAAGAATTCCTAATCCTTCTCACCACCCATGACCAATCTTCTAGAAACCACACTTACCATTGCTAGTGTTTTCAACACCAGCTAATCCAAAAGACCACACAACTTCTAAAAAAAATCCGAATAAATCTCCGGTAATAACCTGCTAGACCCAGGAAGCTCCGAATCTCAATTGGAGACCTCGGAATCTCCCACTGCATCACGGCCTCTAACTTGGCCGGATCGACTAGAATACCCTTCTGATTGACAAGGTGCCCAAGAAATTGCACCCCGTGCAACCAGAACTCACAATTGGAGAACCTTGCGAAAATTCTCTCCCTTCTCAAAGTCTCTAGCACCTCCCTCAGGTGCTTCTCGTGCTGCTCCTCAGTCTTGGAATAAACCAAGATGATGCTGTACTTTCCCAATCCCGTAATCTGGGTAATTGCTCTATCACTATTCGCTAATGCTTCTCGGCATGCAATTGGCATATGACATCTCTTGAAAATATAATTCAGACACAAACCGAGGATAACTCAGGGTTACACTTACTCAAACCCTTGAAACGAAAAGCTCCCTTGTGCAGTTTCCCACAAGTGCTGCACCGAATCTGACCCCGCTGGCCTCTCAGAAGCTGATCTGAAATCTACGGTCTCCTCCCGAGACCCCTCACTATAAGCAACTGATCTAATTCCCTCTTACTAATGTGCTCCAAATCCATATCTCGTTCTCAGGCTCAAGAAGTCATATCATTTAGGGTCCTGCACCCCGAGATACTCATGATCTCCCTGCTATCATTCTACAGTATGTTCTGATAACTTACCTTCTTCATTTCCTCATCTGTTGCATACTGTGGTACCATATAAGCTCTTTCCCGAGACTTGGCAGTGATCTCTGCCACAGTCTCAGTCATCTGGTGGAGATCTAACAACTCTTACGTCAACTGCTGCGCCTCAATCGCCTGGGCACGCTCTGCCCAGAATCTGGTCTAAAAGTTATCCCATGACATAACATTAAACACATCATCACTCAACTCACTACCAACTTCTTCCTATCAATCTCGTGCTCTATCTCTCAGGAGATAGGAAGTAAGTCAGATCTTGTCTCCTTTCAAGACAACGTATGGTATGAAAAATGTTGGTGACATCTGCCAACCATCTACTGCTAACAATGGGGTCCCTAACCCCCACGACAATCTGAAGCCTCACGAACTCTAAATTTCCCGAAACATCAACGTACGGGTCTCTATCATGACTGTTATCTCAGTGCAGAATGCACTCGACCTCTCATCACAAATCTCTATAATGCCCTCCTTGATCACACTGAAGATCACATGAGTCCGGTCAATGATACTGCACGAAATTCTCGGATGGAATGAACTCCCTCATCTGATCACCAATCTGCCCGGCTCCAGAGTCCGAGCATGATCCCTCGTCGACACCAGAACTACCGTCTGGTCTACCACGTAGCGTCACTATACTCGGCAACATACCATCACTAACATCACAATACTCATGCAAACTCGAGGGATCTCACACACTACAAGTTCCCTGGTCTTATCTCAGCCTTCCTTGATTCGAGTACGGATCCTCTGCTTTCAGTAGTACGGGCCCATACTACCTTCCACATCTATCTGTACTTTCCTCAAGAACTGCCTTGACTCCACCAAGTCCCTTTTTCTGCTACTGCTCTCTGCTACTCTCATCCTAGGCTTACCCTAGGCAAATCTCCAACCCAAAACAGTCCTCAGCTGCTGAAGGACTCCTTGTAATGCCAATTAGCCATCACCTGAATACTATCACATGTGACGAGGCTCAGATAATCCTTCGAGTAAAAGACTCGTCCCCACAACGGTTAGACTCAGACAAGAGCTGCGCAATAGGGCCAAATCCAGCACTCTGAGATTATTCAACCCTGATCACATGTGACGTGACGTATTCACCTAATGGCTAACTCCCATCACTTAGAGTCCTACAAAGCACAAAGCAAGCAACATTCGGACATAGGAAACTACTCAAGCAAATATATTCTCATAACGAGAAACTGTACTAGCATAAGGCATAACCTAAACAGGCTATCCTACTACTATCTACTCAATACTAGCATGCAATTCTCATAAAGCTGAAACACATATAGCAGACACATAAGGCATCCTCCTAGATCCTTAGTTCTATTCTAGCATGCTGTTCTATTGAAACTGAAACTGATAATCATAACATAAACTTGTATGGGTAATTTGGGAGTACTTACTTGAGCTCGGCTGATTGCATGCACCACACCCTTTTCTCTTTTCAAAATTCTTTTCGCTTTTTCTAAAACTCTTTTCTTTATACTTTTTCTAAAATTGTTTTCTTTCTCAAAATTCTTTTGTAACCATGGTTTTTCTCTTGAAAACTTTATACCACTTCCTTAGTTTGAGTTCAGACACACCCGAAAGTGTGCCCGAATCCCTCAAACCAAGGCTCTGATACCAACTTGTAACATCCCAAAAATGCAACCCGAAAATTTCGTTTTAAATCAGTAATAAAATCATATTCATCAAACGTCATATAAGAATCATAAACAATGTATCTCAAAATAACATAACAACTGTCAAATATATCAGAGTATAAACATCTCAGACTGAACAAATGGTATATGCACTGCAATCTTCCCGAGCTCCACTTTTGAAAACTGAGTACCTGAAACCAAAACTGAAAACTGTAAGCACAAAGTTTAGTGAGCTCCCCCAAACTACCACATACCATACAATAACATATAAAGCACATACTGGGCCTTGCCCACTGCATCGGACCGAAGTCCGGAACTAACCAGGGCCTTGGCCTCTGCATCGGACCGAAGTCCGGAAACTGCATCAGACCGAAGTCCGGAACTAACCAGGGCCTTGCCCTCTGCATCGGATCGAAGTCAGGAAACTACATCGGACCGAAGTCCGGAACTAACCAGGGCCTTGCCCTCTGCATCAGACCGAAGTCCGGAAACTGACTGAACATAGCATAGCATAATCGTAACTACTAGCATAAACACATATACTGCATTGGACCGAAGTCCGGAACACATAACACAAGACATGCTTGAATCACAAAGACCTCAAGCACACTGAACTACTGCATCGGACCGAAGTCCGGAACTACTGCTAACTAAACGGGCCGGCATTGTGGCCGTAGACCCGTTCCTACTAGAAAGGAAACTCACCTCACACTGCTGAAGTCCCGTAGAAACAATCCCACACTGCTGAAGTCCCGCAGACTCAACCCTAGCTGCTGGATGACAGATTCCCGAACTGTCAACACCAAAATAACACCCAATTAATAATTGGGTTCTATCACATATCCATAATTTCATGCTTGGGGTAAAAGACTACTTTACCCTTAACTTAGCTTGACTTAGACCCAAGGCCCAATCCAAAGGCCCAAAGTCCAACTATGGCTCAAAGCCCAACATTTGGCCCAATTTTCCAAATTGGGCCCAAACCTCTACATGGACTTCCCTTAAGGCCCAATTGTTCAGTCCAGTCCAACATGTCTCATTCTAAGGGCCCAATATCATACAACCATCTATGTCTAAACTATGGCCCATCTATGGCCTAATTTTCCAAATTGGGCCCAATCCTTCATATGGGCCTTACCCTAAAGGCCAACTAATTACTCTAGTCCATTTGATTATTCTTGGATGGCCCAACACAAAGCCCAAGTGAAATTAGGGTTTCACATAAAATGATGATTAGGGTTAAGTGTTTCTTACTTAACCCATTAAGGACTTAATCCATTAAGTCCTTTACTCTACTAGATCAATGATATGGAGAAATTGGGCTTAATACACAATCCAATCTCAATAGCCCAAAAGTGGGTCCAATAAGTCTAAGGCCCAATTACTCACAATTAGGGTTTTCTAAACCCTAATTAGGGTTTTTCACCCAAACATGGCCCAATAAGCCCAAAACTAATCCTTAAGCCCATTAGGGTTTTGCTAGGTCAATTAGGGTTTGCTTGTGGGGCACCACCCACTACCACCTCGGGTAGTGGTGGTCAATGGCGGCTCACGGCAGCGGCCACCGCCTTACGGTGGTGGTTATTATTATTTTTATTATTCAATGCTAATTACAGTTACAAGGCTTTTATCCAAAGTAACACACACACACTCACTAACACACACTAACTAATACACACACTAACTAACACCCACACACACACACACACCCACACCATGGTGGCCGGAGGTGGCGCTTGGCGGCAGCCACCTCCTCACGGTGGTGGCGGTGGCTTTCTTGATTTATCCGGCCAGCAAAACCCAATCATTCATCACTGAAATAACACACACCCACCCCTAAGCTCGGAAAGTAACACAGCCACCACCTGGTGGCGCTCGGCGGTAACAACGATGGTCTTGGGGTGGCAGTGGCGTTTGGCAGCAGCTCCCGGTGACAGCCACCATGGCTGGTTGCCATGGTGGTCCTCTTGCGTTCTCAAGCCAACCCTTCACCCACACATCTCTTCGGAGACCACTGAAACACGCACAAAAATGACATTGGCTGAGATTCGAACACACACACAAAACACACACTACATCGCCACACATCAGGTGGCTTACGGTGACCCGGAAAGGGGTATCATCGGGATGCGATAGCCATCGGGCGGAGATGGCGACGCTCATGAGGGAAAAAGGAAGAAGAACGAGAGAGAGAGGGAAAGGTTTACCAATACTGGAGAACGTAGAGGCACAGCGGCCCCCGACGTCGGCCTTGACTCGCGCATCCGTCGGCAGCGAAACAACAATGATAGTGCTCCGCTCACTTGGTGGCTCAACTGATCGGAAGAATAGCGTAACTGGTGGTGGCGGTTCCTCCGACTCCAACACTCTTGGCGGCCGCCGGTAGAAGAAGAAGAAGGAAGATGGCGGCTGCAGCTCTTCATATTAGGGTTAGGGTTACAAATCCCTTAAATATCCGTTCCCTTCTAGAAGTTTTCCATAATGGCAACTATAGCCCCTCCCCCATAATATTTCTTTCAAACATAGTCCATAATTTACCTATTTAACCCCGCCTCCTAAGATTCTTTACAATTCAAATCCGAATTTTACGAATCAACCCCTGACTTCATAAATACTTACAAAACTAATCTGGAATTTACACTTTTAACCCTCAACATCTAAAATTCTTTGCAAATCAGTATGGGACTTACATTTATTAATTTATTTAAATAAACGGGGCGTTACACTTCCCACATCAGCTGCGGCTTTGGAAATCCCTCGATCTCGAGTCTGACCCCTTGGGTCTCTTGCCTGAACCTGTGGCTACCTGTATCTCATCCGGTTTCCTCTTCCTCTCTAACTCCAAATCAATCTCTCTCTCCCTGGCACGAGCAATCATGTCCTCCAGTGTCTTGCAGCTGGACCTGCTCACAAACTGCCTGATGTCACATCTCAGCATCTCGTGATACCAAGCCTTCTTCATCTCCTCGTCCGCCACATACTGCGGCACGAGAAGGGCTCTCTCTCTGAACTTAGCGGTGATCTCCGCCACAGTATCAGTCGTCTGCTTCAAATCCTGAAACTCTCGTGCTAGCTGCTGCACCTCGATCACTAGTGAAAACTCGGCCCTGAACCTAGCCGAGAAATCAGTCCACGTCATCGCGTCCAACGCGACATCATCTCCAATGGTGTGTCCAACCTCCTCCCACCAATCCCACGCTCTGTCCTTCAGAAGACAGGAGGCAAGTCGGACCTTGTCCCCATGAGGACATCGACTCGTACGGAAGGCGTTGGCAACATCGGCCAACCACCTGCTGCTAGCGATGGAGTCCCTAGCCCCATGGTAATCTGGTGCGCCACAAGCTCTAAACTCTCGGAATGTCAAAGTACGCGCTCCTATCATAGCCACCATCTCTGCACGGAAGGCTCCCAGCCTCTCATCTAATATCTCCAGTATGCCCTCCTTGACCGTGCCAAAGATCACAGGAGTCTGATCTAGAATGATGCGCGTAACCTCGGCTGATACAAACTCCCTCATCCGCTCCTCGAGCTGCTCGGCCCCTGAACTTGACCCTGATCCATCTCCGGCGTCTGATCCGCCAACTGGTCTACCCCGTAGTGTCACCATTCTGCAACACAACATAACTATCATTAACATACACCTCTCTACCGAGGGATCACACTCACACTACAAGTTCCCCGGTTTCATCTCAGCCCTTCTTGAATCGAGTACAGATCCTCTGCTTTCAGTAGTATGGGCCCCTACTACCTTCCACATCTATCCGTACTTTCCTCGAGAATTGCCTTGACTACACCAAGTCCCTTTCACTGTTACTAACATTGCTCCCATCACTACTCTCATCCTAGGCTTGCCCTAGGGTAACCTCCAACTCATTCCGTCCTCAGCTGCTGAAAGAATTCCCATTAATGCTAACTAGCTACCTCATGAATATAGCCACATGCAACAGAGATCAGATAATCTTTCGAGTAATAGACTCATCCCTAGAACGGTTAGACTCAAACGAGAGCTGCGCAATAGGGTCAAATCCATCACTCTGAGGTTATCCAGCCTGTGCCACATGTGACTTAGCATATTCACTTAATAGCTAGCTCACATTACTAAGAGTCCCACAAGCACAAAGCAAGCAGCATTCAGAAAATGGGAAATAAACTAACCACATAATCCAATCAAACTGTTCTATCCTCTACTCAGGAATCTGTTCTAGCATGCAATTCATAAAGCTCATACACATATAACAGGCACATAAGGCATCCTCCTAGATCCTTAGTCCTAATCTAGCATGCAGTTCTAATAAGCATACCATAACATAACTTGTATGGGTATTTTGGGGTACTTACTTGAGCTCGGCTGATTGCATGCACCACACCTCTTTTCTCCTTTTTCAAAACTCCTTTCTTTTTCTAGAAATTCCTTTCTTTTCTCAAAGCTCTTTTTCCGAAAATGATTTTCCATTTGAAAATTTTCATACCAATTCCTCAGTTTGAGTCCAGACACACCCGAGAGCGTGCCCAAATCCCTCAAACCAAGGCTCTGATACCAACTTGAAACATCCCAAAAATCTTGACCAAAAATTTCTTTTTAAAACATTACTAAATCATAGTATCAAATCATTTCAACATACAAAAAGGGTTATATAATAAATCATAGTATCTTTTCAAAACACTTGTTCATTTTATCAGAGTAAACATCCTAGGATAAACTTCTTTGCTCTGTGTGTGTGCCATGCGATCACCCCGAGCTCTTCCCTCCGCTACCGGAAGTACCTGAAACCAAAACTAAAAACCGTAAGCATGAAGCTTAGTGAGTACCCCAACCTACCACATACCACATACTAGGCCTCGCCCACTGCATCGGGACCTGCCCTGCATCGGGACCTGCCCGACATCAGACCGTAGTCCGGACTAACTTGGGTCCCGCCCACTGCATTGGGCCCCGCCCGGCATCAGGCCCCGCCTGGCATCGAGCCCCGCGTGGCATCGAGCCCCGCTCGGTATACAGATCTGTTCTCTTAGGCCCCGCCTGTCTCTGGGCCTCGCCCGCTACTAACAAATACAAGCATATAACATAACACATATCATAAAGCCAAACATACTCTACTGTACTACTGATGTAAGGCTTCGCCTATCTTGGGCCCCGCCCCTGTCCTGCTACTGCTGAGCCATGGAACCCCATCCACGCTCCTTCTGATAGTGAGATACGGGCCCCCACCCACACTCACCTCCCTCCTAACTCGGGCCTCGCCCCTGCTATGCTACTAATGAGATACGGAACCCCGTCCATACTCGGCTAGTGATGAGATACGGGACCTCGCCCGACTCACCTCCCTACCAGGCACATACAAGTATCACAAAGACAACAAGTATAGTTACACATCCACTACTGCCTCGGGTACCACCCGCCATCGGACCGAAGTCCGGAACATATAAACTGCATCGGGCTAACCCCGGTAACGGATCTAAATCCGAACAAATCATAATAAGTGCCTAGGGCTAACCCCTGGGTCTTCCTGCTACACATAACCATAAGCATATACATAATGGGCCGACATTGTGGCCGTAGACCCATGCACACGGTGAGGAGACTCACCTCGTACTGCTGAAACTGCTGATAACCCTCTGGCTGCTATCCAACAACTCTCCGAACTGCTACTCATCTAGCTCCCCAAGCTACCAGTACCAAATAATAGTAACACTTAGCCTAACTGTCCTCAAGAAGTCAACTAAGTCAACTCTGGTCAAAGTCCTTCTCAAGGTCAAAGTCAACCTTCCAGTTGACTCGACTCGTCGAGTTGTTCTGCCAACTCGCCGAGTCCATGCTCCTCAAATCCCAAAACAACCCCGACTCCACTCGTCGAGTCTAGCAAGAACTCGATGAGTTCTCCTTCATCTAACACTTCGGGACTATCTTCAACCGACTCGCCGAGTTCATCCCTTAACTCGTCGAGTTCATCATCATCGTATGAGTACCTAGGCCATGACTCGCCGAGTTGTATGAACAACTCGTCGAGTTCATCTTCCTAACTAAGAAGATTGTCTTGGACTCGCCGATTTCCTCTTCGAACTCGTCGAGTACTATGATCTTCATGTCCATTACGGACCCAGTCTGGTTGAATCCTTTACTAACTCCACTCACTGATTCGAATCAAAACAGAAGGGTTTGGGTTTGCGACCTGACTCGCCGAGTCCATGCACTGACTCGCCGAGTCCACCTTGTGACATCTCTATTCTATCGATTACAGTCCATTGCAACACCTTCAACCCATAGATCTGGACCTCTAATGCTAGCATTACACGTAAAGTTGCTAACTTTACGTGCATGCAAGGTGCTATGAAGCTAAAACTCTTAATCCAAACTAAAATGAAGGTCTAGGTCATGAAATGAAGCCATAGCTGGGTAAAGCTGTCCCCTCAGAGCTTCTAAAGCTCAAAAATGCTTAGATCTTAAGTCATTTTCGTCCTCAATGGCTCAATGTTCGGATTGACCTTGGAAATGGTCCAAATGTGACAAAATCTATGCTCAAAAGGGGATCTAGATGATTAACAGTCAAGGTATAAGCTTTTTACCTCTAAATGGTGTGAAATGCTACCCCAACTCTGGATCTATAGCTTCTTCTTGCACCACCAAGGTCCTTCTTCCTTCTCCAAGCTTCAATTCACTCTCAAGGCAAGAACTAGCTCAACAATGGAGTTGGGTGGCTAGGGTTTCGAGTTCTGGACAATAGGGGCCGCAAATGAGCCCTAGGGAAGAGAATAAGATGCTTAAATAGGGTACCAAGTCCCGGAATTAGGGTTTCCAAACCCAGACCAGACTCGCCGAGTCCACTCCCCGACTCGTCGAGTCGGTCACTTAATCTTTGACACGGAACCCGCTCCGACTCGTCGAGTTCTTCCCTAGACTCGACGATTTGACCCCTTTGACTTAGGGTTTCCTTTTCTTTCTTGGTCTTTCTGATTCTGGGTGTTATATTTGTTTTCATTGATATGGTTTACAAAAGTATAGAATTTCCTAGCAATTTGCTAGTTGTGACAACAATAAACTATGAACATCAAGAACCCTAAAGGAACTCTATAATAGACGAAATTTACATAGAATTGGGGCTTACATTGAAACACCCATAAAATACGGTCCAAAAATTTCATTTGTAATCATTAAACAAAACCATAGTTATCAAAAATCATCTCATCAAAACGTAAGTCATAGTATCTCAAAACAATCCATATCAAAACATCTGTCAAATATATCAGAGTAAACATTCAAGGCTGAAACATCATGGTGTGTGCAAATGCAGTCATCCCGAGCTCTTCCTTTTGCTACAGGAAGTACCTGAAACCAAAACTGAAACTGTAAGCACGAAGGTTAGTGAATTTCACCCAAACTACCGCATACCACACATATAACATGCAGCTAGGAGATACGGGCCCCCGCCCACACTCAAGGAGATACAGGCCCCCACCCACACTCGGTTATCTATGAGATACAGGCCTCGCCCACACTCAGCTATCTATGAGATACGTGCCTCACCCACACTCTGCTAACTAGGAGGTACATGCCGTTTATGTTAGATCAATGCATGCAGAAAAAGGGTCTCCAATGCTCACTTTTTTTTTTGAAAATGCTCCTATTTTAATCACCATTAAACTTAAGTGATTGTTTTGACAAATTATTTAATATCTATGATTCCATTAGTTTTAGTAGTTATGAAGAGCTATCTCAACTTACTTGATTTGTGCAGGACATTACACTAGTAGCAGAGAGCGAGTCAAAATGGAAGCAACTTGGTGAACTAGCCATGTCTGCTAGATTGGTATTTTTCGTTTCAAAAATTGAATTATTTTTTTTTAAATGTTTTTTAACAATATTTATGATTGGAATGCAGTTGGACATGACAGAGGATTGTTTGAAACATGCAAACGATTTGAGTGGTTTATTACTTCTTTACTCGTCTTTAGGAGATGCTGAAGAGATTTCAAAACTTGCATCTCTTGCTAAAGAAAACGGAAAAAACAATGTCGCATTCGCTTGTCACTTTATGTTGGGCAAATTAGAAGACTGTTTACAGCTGTTAATTGACAGGTCACCCCGTTAATTAATCATCCCATCCCAGTTTATAATATAAAATCAAACACATTTAACATTTATTAAAATACAATTACCGTCCTTTCATTCCAGCAATCGGATACCTGAAGCTGCTCTAATGGCACGATCTTATCTTCCCAGCAAGGTTTCAGAGATAGTCGCCCATTTGGAGAAAAGACCTTAACAAGGTTAATTTCAGAATTACACTACTTTTTTCATATTTATTTTCCCTGTTTAGAATATATCAAAATTTAATCTTATGATGATGATAACAGGTTAACCAGAATGTTGCAGAGTCTTTAGCGGATCCTCAAGAGTACTCAAATATGTTTGAGGACCGACAAATTGCACTTGAGATTGAAGAAAAAGCTGCAGAGATAAGGTTTCATTTCTTTTTCTTCTTATAACTTATTATATATACATATTATTTTGGATTTAAGTTTAATGGTGCTATTGGAGTAGTCGTCTAATATGCTTATTCACAAGTGAATCACATATGAATTATATGTGATTCACATATAAATCACATGCGATTCACATATAAATCACATGTAATTCACATATGCATAACATGTAATTCACAAGCGAATCACATATGAATTACATGTGATTCACATATACATCACATGTGATTCACATATAAATCACATGTGATTCACATATAAATCGCAAGTGAATCACATATGAATTACATGTGATTCACATATAAATCACATGTGATTCACATATAAATAACATTCACATATAAATAACATGTAATTCACAAGTGAATCACATATGAAATATGAATAACATGTGATTCACATATAAATCACATGTGATTCACATATAAATCACATGTAATTCACATATGAATTACATGTGAATGACATGTAATTCATAAGTGAAACAAATATGAACTACATGTGATTCACATATAAATCACATGTGATTCACATATAAATCGCATGTGATTCACATATAATTTACATGTAATTCACATATGAATCACATGTAATTCATATGTAAGTCACGAGTAAATCACATATGAACTACGTCTATATGCACACATGCATTTTGTGTGGGTGTTCTTCGTTTTTATTTTCTTGTGAAGTTCACATTTGAGTTTTAAAAGATACAATCACATGTGAATATTACATTATATAATCACATGTGAATCTTACATGATATGTACATATGCACTTTTGTGAGTGTTCTTGCATTAATCATTTTTTTTTATTTTCTTATAGATTTAAAAGAATTTGTGGAAAATTTTGAAGATGCAAAAAGTGACAAATTGAAGAAAATATGGAAATCTTGATATGAAGAAATGATAATACTGTGAATCTTTGTAGTTTTTTTTATTTTTTATATTTTATTTTGTATCGAACAAAATATGTGTACTACTATGTTTATAGATTGACTATTAAAAATAAGATTTTTTATGATTTACTTACGAATATTATAGTATAAGAAATATGCATATATGCATTTGAAAAAAATATGCATATATGCACCTAAAACGTTGATTTTTTTTAAATATTCTAGGTTTTTTTTTTAGATTTACTGATTTTTAAAAATTTACATTTTCAAAAAATGCAATTTTTTAAAAAAATTGGAGTTTTTTTTTTTTTTTTGAAAAAAATGCAGTTTTTTTTAAAAAGCCGTTTTTTTTAAAAAATGCAGTTTTTTTATTGAAAAAATTTCAGTTTTTTTTTTAAAATTATTTTTTTTT
The DNA here is from genome assembly GCF_052849685.1 of Lactuca virosa. Taxonomy (NCBI): domain Eukaryota; kingdom Viridiplantae; phylum Streptophyta; class Magnoliopsida; order Asterales; family Asteraceae; genus Lactuca; species Lactuca virosa. The sequence continues at coordinate 83,923,984 of NC_136429.1, forward strand.
AAATTGTTTTTTTAAAAATTCATGTTTTCTGAAAAAAATTAAAAAATCTCCATTTAAAAAAAAATCAAAAATGTTTTTAAAAAAAATCCGAAATTTGATTTATTATGTCAATTTTGTCCAATTACACAAAAAAATAAACATTAAATGAGATCGGTAAGATTACGATCATGTCCTTAACAAGTTAATTTTGATCTAACGCTCCACCTTTAGTTCTCAGGTTCTCGAAAAACAATGGGTTCTCAACCGATCTCACTATATATATATATATATATATATATATATATATATATATATATATATATATATATATATATATATATATATATAATTTTAAAAATTATAAAGACATAAAAATAATATTTAAAATTTCTATGGATATGAACGTAATTCTACCAAAACCAAAAGACCTTTTAAAGACATAAAGAGTAGGGCCCAAAGTTATTTTATGTTTCAGCATAAATTAGGGCCCATTATCGATACGCATTACCGAAACTACTGCTCGACTATGATTTATGGAAGCAACGATAATCTTGGTCTTGGAGTCTTATTTCTACCGATTAATTCCTAAGCTTATAAACTCAAGCCTATTCTGAATTCGCTTACCTCCGCAATCGGGTAATGGGTTTTGTAAAATATTTTTACTTTTCAGTTTTATTATTTCAGCTTCGCTTGATTAATTTCTTGATTATATAGAGGGTTTAATTGTTTATATTGTATCTATGCGATTCGATCTCGTTCAGGACCTAAATGTTTATTAAGTTCTTGAAGTATGTTACTATACAAATTAACACTTGATGACTTTTTGTTTCTAAACTTTATTATATGGATTTATTCTCCCCTTTCTTTGTTAATTGATCATTTATTTTTGGGTAAATTTGATATTTGATCTGTTTGACATGTGGGTTATTGTTTTGTTCATTCTAGATTCTCTTAAGTATCACTTGATTCTTGTAATGTTGTTCCTTTTGAGCTGCTTGGTGCTTGTTGGCAAAAAAATTATTATAGTTTTTCTGGTTCAAGGTTAATTGATCCTTTAATTGCCCCTCATTTGATTCTCCACAACTTTTTCTGCTATTGTAATTGAGTAATTGACTTTGCTTTTGTTTACAAATTTTGTAAGTGAGTAATTAATTGTCTTCATGTTTTTGTTTTCTAATATTGTCTGATAAAAATAGTAACATTGTCTTTGTAGATAAGATATTTATTGATATTCAAACCTATATCATGAAATAGTCTTCTTAAATTTGTTTCTTTATCCTTTTCTGTTGAATACAATACATTAGTTTGTTTTTTTTACTTGGGTAATTGGGTCATGACTCATAGGCCATAACACATATGATCTATCATAATATGCACATATACAATGATTATAATTAGTTTGTTGGATTATCTAGGGTTTGTTTTCAATTTGGTATATTTATTTCATGTAAGGTTTTGATGACAAGAAGCATGGCCAAAAGCAAAAGTGTTAGCTTAACAAGAGACATGTAATCATTGTGGTTGTAACCTTGTCTAGAAGGTGTAACTTGCTAAGTGTAGGAATGGGTAAGACAAGGAGTATGACTAGAAACCAGAATCATGATCATGATCATGACGATGCATCAACATTTAGCAGGAAGAAAAGGTTGAAGACTTGTGACAAAGGTGGTGTGACACCATGGTCATGTTGGATTAGGTGTCTAAGCCCATAACTATAATTGGTATGTACTTGAATTGATAGCATCAAAGTCCTTTTGGGTTGCCCTCAAACCTAGCAACTGGACAAGGAAATTATGAAAGGAGAGATATTGATTTATTATAAGATTAATAAATTAATATAAATGATTTATTAATATGTTAAAAGATTAATATATTAATTAGAAATCATAAGGTTTAATTAATAGTTAGCCATAAATTAAATAGAATTAATTTTGGGGTTAATTGTATTAATTATAAAGTGCAGGGACTAGTTTGCAATTATCAGATAGTTGAGTGGAAGGCTCCAGAACCTCCTTGGAAGGAGGTGGACGAAATCTATAGGGGAAACCCTAAGGATTTCGTCCAAGGGGATTTGGATAAGGCCTTTGGATTAGATTAGGCCCCAAGCAAAGGAGTATTAGGGTTTTCCCTAAACCCTAGATCCCTCAGCTATATAAGGAGCCTCCTGGCTCTCAAAATCGGCCACTCCTTCCTTGGTGAAACCCTAGGGCCGAAAATTGCATACTCTCTCTCCCTCTCCCCTTCTAGTTTCCTTCTTGCTAGCTCTTGGGTGTGATTCCATTAGAGGCATTACAATTGTGGTGCTAAGCTTCCAAGAAGATCAAGATCAAGAGGATTGTCAATTGTTTGCTATAACAATTGAAAGGTATGTAACTCTTAAACCCTAATTAGTTAATTTCGAAATTAGCCTCCTCCTCTAGGGTTCTTGTTTTGCAATTCAAAGTTATATGTTCAATAGTTAAAACATAGATCCAAAGTAGGTTGCATGTGAACTTAGGAATTGTTTTTCTAGTTTATTTGTTTTACCTAAAACCCATCAGTGGTATCAGAGCCATTGTTTGTTTTAAATTGAATTGCTATAATAGTTGAATTGCAAATTAGGGTTTATAGCCATTAAACCCTTAAGGCCAAGATTTTCGATTTTTAGGGTTTTGGTTCATAGGGTTTTCGAAAAACCCTAGCCTCCATGAACCCTAATCGAAATTAGGGTTAGGGTTTTGAAAGCCCTAGCCTCCTTCCTTGAATTTCGAAATATGCTTAGTATTTTTAGGGTTTCTTGTTTTGGATAATTGTTACTTGATTAGATTAATTGGATAATTATCCTTTACCCTAATTTTCGAAATTTAGAGGGATAAGGATTAGGATTAAATTAATTGTTTAATTTGATTAGATAATCCTTACAAGATTTAATAAATTAATTAAAAGTTAATTAATAGATAAATATTAAATCTAGTTATTTGGTTTATTCTAAATTTAAAATTAATGGCTTAATTTTCGAAATTTATATATAAACCTCAAAGTTTTAATAAGTTTAAAACACACCTTATATATGTATTATAATTAAAAGTTTAATATTATATATGTATAAGAATATGGTCAGTCAAATCGCTAGTATGCCTCATTCACGAAGCTAGTCTATAAAGGGGGTATAAGGAAATTGCCTATAAAATGGTAGTTGAATGGGTGTCTACTCTCACCCACCGTTTCCTTGATTAGTGGAGGGTCGTTATCAGAACGAGTTTGATAGGACAACTACATCTCATTAAAAGTATAATGTTATTAAAGAAAGTACTAGAACATTATTTTACAAAATCCCAACTCTAGTTACTTTAGGAAAAATGTGAAAAGTATGCTAATCCATGAAATTGCACATTATGCTTTATTGGTCGTTAGTGGAGCATGTGTGGTTAACCAGCACACTAAAATGCACTAATAAAGAGTAGTAATGGGTATCTCATAATTGTCATTTTGATGGAGCGTGTGTGGTTTACTAGCACATCAATAGTTAATGATAAAGACAATGAGGTTACCAAGCACCTTTGCATGGTTATTCACATCTTGTTTGTGATCCTCGGCATCCCAGTCACAAATAGAAGAGCATAATCCAAGATTAAAACATGCCATTGAATAGTTTCAATGTATCTCAAAAGAATTAGGAATTTCACTTGGTTTATTTCGTCTAATGGTGGAATTGGTGAATCGTCATTCACCTACCTTTATGAATTTTACACTTGGATCTCGGCATCCCATTTCTAAGTTGTGAATATTCATAGTTGGATCCTAACCTTGATATTATATCTTTTGGTTATGATATTGAGGTATCTTGAAAGCTAATTGAAACTTTCTTTCTTTTCAGATGTCTACTCCTGGAAACACTTCTGCTTCAACATCCTCCAACTACAACTTCTCCTTGCTCAACATTTGCTCCAAAGTCGTTATGGATGGCTCTAACTATAACGATTGGATGCGTAACATCAAGATGGCGCTTCGATTTGAGGACAAAGAATATGACCTTGAAAAGGAGCTCAAAGAGCTTGATGAGTCTAAAGCCACTCCTGAAGAATATGCTGCCTACAAGAAACACTATGATGATGCTACCAAAGTGCCCCTGTCTTGGCTATTGGACAGGGAAAGGGGAAAAGGAGGAAAGGTCCTCCTAAGCAAAACTGGAAGAATAAGGCTCAAGCTGGGTCATCTGGTAATGGCCCAAAGGCTAAGCCCAATGCTACCATTCCCCATGTTTCTGATCCAAAGGATGCTGATTGCTTTTATTGCAATGATAAAGGGCACTGGAAGAGAAGCTGCCCAAAATATCTACAGGACATCAAAGATAGCAAAGTGAAGCCATCTTCAGCAGGTATTTACACTATTTCTTCTAATAACTAATTATCTTCTCGTTCATGGGTCCTTGATACAGGATGTGGTTTTCACATCTGTTCTGATTTGTAGGGACTAAAAGAAAGTGAGGAGATAGAGCGAGGAAGGATAAACTTGATCATGGGAAACAAGAAGTCTTCACCAGTGACAAAGATCGAAGTTTATCAACTTTTGCTTAGTAATGATGTTAGATTAGATTTATTGAATTGTTGCTATTCGTCTGAGATGACGAGAAACATTATTTCATTTCATGCATTGTTCAAAAAAGGTTTTAAATATTCTTTTAATGATTTGAATGGTTCAATTTCTGTTTATAAGAATGGTGTTTTTATGTTTGAAGCTTTGCCTTATGATGGTGTGTATGAAACAGTGACTTGTGTTGATAGCTTAGGAAATAGTGTGTTTAATATTGACTTGTCTAATAGTGTAGACAAGGCATGTTTGTGGCATTGTCGTCTTGGACACATCAACAAGAAACGCATAGGCCAACTCCAAAAGGATGGAGTGTTGGAATCATTTGACATAAAATCAGATGATATGTGTGAATCTTGTCTTTTGGGAAAGATGACAAAATCACCATTCACGGGGTCTTGTGAAAGAGGTGAAGGTCTGTTGGACCTCATACATACAAATGTATGTGGGCCCTTCAGATCAACTACAAGGGATGCTAATCGATTATATGTGACTTTCACTTAATCAAACATAAGTCAGAAACCTTTGAAAAGTTCAAAGAATTTAAGCATGAGGTCGAAAATCAATTGGGCAGGAAGATAAAGGTACTTAGATCCGATAGAGGCAGGGAGTATCTTAGTATCGAGTTCAACGACTATCTGAAAGAATGTGGGATAGTCTCACAACTAACTCCTCCTAGGATACCACAGTTAAATGGTGTAGCTGAGAGGCGTAATCGAACCTTGTTAGATATGGTTCGTTCTATGATGATTCGTGCTTCGCTTCCTATTCACTTCTGGGGGTATGCCTTAGAGACAGCCGCCCACATCCTCAATCTTGTCCCTACAAAGAAGGTTGCCAAAACACCTCACGAAATGTGGACGGGGAAAGTTCCCTCGTTAGCACATATTAAAGTCTGGGGTTGTGAAGCTTTCGTAAGACGAGAGACTCACGACAAGCTAGCAGCCAGGAGTGAGAAATGTGTTTTCATTGGTTACCCAAAGCAGTCTTTTGGATATTTGTTCTACAGACCTAGTGAAAACGTGGTCTTTGTAGCACGAAGAGGAGTCTTTCTAGAAAGAGAGCTCATATTCAAAGAGGACAGTGGGAGCACCATTGACCTTGAAGAAATTCAAGAGTTGGCCAATGAAGGAACCTTAGATGACACTAGCACTCAACCAGAGGAAACCGTTCCTGTTGAACCAGTTGATAACTCATTACCTCTTCGAAGATCCACTAGGGTGAGTGTGCCACCTGAGTTGTATGGTTTTCATATTACTTCAGATGGTGACACATTCATCAGTCATTGGACACTGGTAAATTTAGATGAACTAGTTACTTACAAGGAAGCAATGGCAGGCCCAGAGGCTTCCAAGTGGAAAGAGGCAATGGACAGCGAGATTAAGTCCATGTATGACAACCAAGTTTGGAATTTGGTTGATAGTGCACCAGGTCGTAAGATAGTTGGGTGCAAATGGATCTTCAAGAAGAAGACAGACATGGATGGAAATGTGCACACATTCAAGGCTCGACTGGTTGCAAAAGGTTTCACTCAAACCCCAGGGGTTGACTATGATGAGACTTTTTTGCCAGTAGCCAAGATTAAATCTATTAGGATATTGCTCGCCATTGCTGCCTTTCATGACTATGAAATCTGGCAGATGGATGTCAAGACTGCTTTCCTTAACGGGAAGTTGGCTGAGGATGTTTACATGAATCAGCCAGAGGGTTTTGTTGATGCAAAGTTTCCCAATAGAGTGTGCAAGCTTGACAAATCCATTTATGGATTAAAACAGACATCTCGAAACTAGAATCTTTGCTTCCATGAGAAAGTCAAAGAGTTTGGTTTCTCTAGGAGTGAAGATGAGTTTTGTATGTATATCAAGGCTAGTGGGAGTATAGTGACTTTTCTGGTGTTATATGTTGATGACATATTATTCAATGGTAATGACATTCCAACCTTGAAAGAAGTTAAGTCTTGGCTTGGAAAGTGTTTTGCCATGAAAGACCTTGGAGAAGCTGCCTATATTCTTGGGATTAGAATATTGAGAGATAGAAAGAAGAGACTGATTGGACTCAGTCAAAGTACATACTTGGATAAGGTACAAAGAGGTTTAGTATGGAAAATTCCGATAAGGGAGAGTTACCTATCCAAAGCAATACCAAATTGAGTAAGACTCAATGCCCGAGTACAGATGAGGAAATAGCTGACATGAGTCGTGTACCTTATGCTTCCGCTGTCGGATCGATCATGTACGCTATGAAATGTACTCACCCTGACGTGGCCTTTGCTTTGAGCATGGTTAGTCGCTATCAGGGAAACCCGGGTAGAGCTCATTGGATAGCAGTAAAGAATATACTCAAGTATTTGCGAAGGACAAAGGACTGGGTCCTTGTGCTTGGTGGAAATGATACTTTGAGAGTAGATGGTTACAGTGATGTCAGCTTTCAGACTGATAGAGATAACTTCCATTCTCAATCTGGCTGGGTATTTCTACTGAATGGAGGAGCGGTTACTTGGAAAAGTTCCAAGCAAGATACGGTGGCTGATTCTACCTGTGAATCAGAGTACATAGCGGCGAGTGAAGCATCTAAGGAAGCAGCTTGGTTAAAGAACTTCATCGGGGATCTCGGAGTTGTTCCTACCATCCAGGAGCCTATGGAACTGTTCTGCGATAATGAAGGAGCGGTTGCCTTGACAAAGGAACCAAGAGATCATGGTAAAACCAGACATATCGACAGAAAGTACCATTTTATCAGACATAGAGTAGAAGAAGGCCATCTTGTGGTAACGAGGGTGTCATCTGAAGATAACCTAGCAAACCCCCTCACAAAGGGTCTGAGTAGGGCTAAGCATATTCAGCATGCTCGGAGCATAGGACTGAAAGATGATATTAGTTTTAGTAGTTAGATTAGTTTTGTTCTGAAACTTGTAACAAAGTAAATGTAATTGACTTTTGGTGATTAAATAATAAAGTACTATTTATGAGTTTGTTTACTGCCTTTTGTCAATTGTTTATTATTGTGTTTCATTTTTGCATGTTTTTACTTCCCGAATAATAAGATTATTCAAACTCCACAGTCGCTCGTACTTTTGGAAGTAAGTAGTGAATTAAGACTGTCATGAATTGGATTGTAGATTTTCTAAGGATAGACATGGCAATAGAATTGCTGCAATGTTCATGAGTACTCAGAAATTGAGATTAGAGTACTGGATAAACCCTCGCTCAGAGTATCACTTCATGGAATTCATCACAAGTAATACTGAGACGATAATATCTTATAATCTTGAAACGAAGATATATGAGTTGTAATTCACAAAGTCGGTTATACATTAGTGATACGAAAACGCATCAGTAACTTGGTGTTATAAAACATATTGTCATGTATAATTTGATGAGTAAAAGATACAAGCATATGAGTCAACGTTTATTCGTTCCTTTTGCCCTAACCGGTAAAGCGATATCTGTGGGGCCCTCGATGATTTGGTGTTGACTTATGTGCTGGGCCCAGCCAGGACTAAATTGATGTGTTCAATTAGAAGTCCTACATAATCACAAATCAGAAATCAGGAAACATAGATTCTGGACAAAGAGATTGATTACATTCCATGTCTTATGTCTAGGGATATCTAGCAGAACGAAGGATTATATGATCACTTATCTTAGGACATGTAACTGACTGGGTCAGAGTTCAGCAGCGGCTTTTGGAAGCTACAATTTGCCGATCAAATTTAGAAGTCATACTAGCAATTATAGTTACAGACTTATCCAAGTGGGAGACTGTTGGATTAGGTGTCTAAGCCCATAACTATAATTGGTATGTACTTGAATTGATAGCAGCACAGTCATTTTGGGTTGCCCTCAAACCTAGCAACCGGACAAGGAAATTATGAAAGGAGAGATATTGATTTATTATAAGATTAATAAATTAATATAAATGATTTATTAATATGTTAAAAGATTAATATATTAATTAGAAATCATAAGGTTTAATTAATAGTTAGCCAAAAATTAATTAGAATTAATTTTGGGGTTAATTGTATTAATTATAAAGTGCAGGGACTAGTTTGCAATTATCAGATAGTTGAGTGGAAGGCTCCAGAACCTCCTTGGAAGGAGGTGGACGAAATCTATAGGGGAAACCCTAAGGATTTCGTCCAAGGCTCTTTGGATAAGGCCTTTGGATTAGATTAGGCCCCAAGCAAAGGAGTATTAGGGTTTTCCCTAAACCCTAGATCCCTCAGCTATATAAGGAGCCTCCTGGCTCTCAAAATCGGCCACTCCTTCCTTGGTGAAACCCTAGGGCCGAAAATTGCATACTCTCTCTCTCTCTCTCTCTCTCTCTCTCTCTCTCTCCTTCTAGTTTCCTTCTTGCTAGCTCTTGGGTGTGATTCCATTAGAGGCATTACAATTGTGGTGCTAAGCTTCCAAGAAGATCAAGATCAAGAGGATTGTCAATTGTTTGCTATAACAATTGAAAGGTATGTAACTCTTAAACCCTAATTAGTTAATTTCGAAATTAGCCTCCTACTCTAGGGTTCTTGTTTTGCAATTCAAAGTTATATGTTCAATAGTTAAAACATAGATCCAAAGTAGGTTGCATGTGAACTTAGGAATTGTTTTTCTAGTTTATTTGTTTTACCTAAAACCCATCAGGTCAGACCTTAACCATGATGTGTTGTTTTTAGTTATGATGCAACTAAGAAATTGTTGATATTCTTTCATTCAGTGGAGTTTGCAAGTCATGGAGGTCATTCGCACTCTCCAACTGGAATAGGTTTATGGCATCCAGACCACCCATGTCCATGTGGATCTCAGATAGTGTTTATGAGAAAGAGCACTACTGCTACCTAGACGACTTTCAAGGAAGGAAGTTCAAAACCCTCCTTCCCAGTTGTGTTGGCAGGAGGTATGTTGGATTAACTTGTGGTTACTTGGTGATGTTAAGTTTGAAAACCCACGACTACTGGCTTGTGAATCCTATCACCAGGCATGAACTTTATTTCCCTCCTATCCCTTATATATCAAATCTTATTCCATTCAGGGCTATCCTGGTCTTTTCACCTTCGGTATCCTGGTGGTTGTTTGTTCTTTTAGAGAGATTCTCCTGTATAATATGGTTTTCAACGGTGGGTAAAGGTGCATGGAATTATGTCTCCTCTGCTTTTTCCATCATTGATTTACATGTTTTCCACGGGAAGATATATGCTCTAAACAACGATTGGCAATTATGTGAGATGAGACTCAGTCTAGACCCCAAATTGACATTACTTGAAATCAAGAATTCTCCAAAGGAACTCTTCTCAGTTTCGATGCTTGTAAGTTCGGATGAAAACCTTTATTTGATGGGTCACAGTTTAAAAGATCCGATTCAGGAACTAGATTTTGGCAAAATGAAATGGGTGCCACCAAAAGAAAAGACAATACGAGAATATGCTTTCTTTCATGGCGACGCGTACATGATGTGTTGGACTGCTATAAAATTAGAGTCGTGGGTTGTTCCTCGGCCACAATACAACATATATGATTGCTTCGTTGAGAAATATCAAAAAGGTAGGTTCTTTTCTTCAAGGATGTGGTACTTCCCTCATGATTGTTTGGATATTAATCTCATAAATAAGTGATAGACATGTTAGAGAACTATTTATCTCTGTTTTTATCTTTGCATATGTTGGATATTTTCAAGACATGCATCGTGCAACTTATTGTTTAATCAGTTTTGTTTCATGTTGGTATAGCCATCATTTATATCGCCCTTTAAAATTACTTCCATTTTAGCGTGTTCATTCATCAAGAAACTTTAAAATAATAGTTCAATACATATCGATTGAAGGCAAACGGGCAACAAGCTGCGCCGCTAGCCTTTTCTGGATGGCAAAACCAATTCTCTTTACTCCCACGTTGGAAAGCATATGAACTTGACTGAACTGAATGACCAGCCCTGGGCCGGGGTAAAAGAAGAAGGGATAAGATAATCGTAACTAGGGAGAGATAGAATGGAGTTCTTCACGAAGTTTGAGACAAAGGAATAAAAAAGACTTTCTCTATGGCCTCCTCGTTTTGAGACATTATGGCTTTGGGGTCGACCCCGGTAACAAAGAAGGAATCCATAAAAACTTAGGATCCGACACCATGATAAAATACTACCCTCATAATTAGACCATGTCCCTGAGATTTTGAAAACAACATTTGTGGATCTAGGAGATATGACATTAGAATGCATGACCCGTTGGACTCTATTGAGGAGCTCTCCCGCCTCTGGTGCGAGAAAACCAAATGTATCGAATGCAAAAAGGTACAAACACATGCTGATTTTCTATACATGTATTCTCGTGCTTTACCACTTTGCACGCAGCGGCTTTCAAAGCGGCATGCCCTGCTGTGAAACCCCCGCTCCCCAAACCAACGAGAGGAGAGACCCCAGTAAGATCCACGCACGCATGCTTCCCTCCTATCCATCTAAAGACCAAAATGTCAGCCGGTCTAAGTGTGGACCTTCTATCCTGCGGGTCCGTCAAAAAGTTCACTGACGCTTCTTTCTTCACAGAAATACCAGAACGCCGACAAGCATCAAAGAGAACATCCTGAACCACATCATGCTTGTACTTGAAACCAGGGAGCTCTTTACAATGAACCGCGTGTTCCCCAAAGGTATCCAAACATGCATTGCGGCAAACTGGGCATATCTCGTCAATTGGGAATAGGGGAATCATGAGGCGGTAACGAAGGATAGTTCGGTACTCCACAGGAGACATATGTTGGCCAAGACCATCAATAGGGATAGTTAGCATAAAATCCTGAGCATGAGGTGTCTGCAGACACTCAAAGACTGCTTTCTGTCTGACAGTCATGTCGAAGTCGACTTCCATATCTTGGACGATTTTGCTAAAAAGGGCACACGCCAAAGCTTTTTGGGATTTAGGGGGGGGGGGGGCAGTGTCCTTATTAGTGAAACCGCTACAGTTAAATCCTGGAATCGTATCGCGAAGACGAGTCATAGCACATAGGTAATCCGAGTCCATACCAAATACGCCACTGTCACGTAAGATGTGGTCTTGTAACGCCCAAGATTGGGCCCTCGAGAATACAAATGCGTAAGAGGAAACCTCATATGCCGAGTACAAAACCAAACCACCGAAACGAATAGGTAAGGAAGCCAGGCGCCACTGAATGTCTCCAAAGAAGGGGCTTCCACATACCACCATATCCTCGATAGACCTGCGCAATCCTTTGTCAGAGAACAAAGCTGCCTCTTCTATGTGTACCGGCTGGCATGTCCTTAAACCAAAGAAAAGTTTTGCAATGCCCATACATGATCGGAGCAAAAGGAGCTCACTTTGTGGGTCACATAGTTGTGGAAGAAGGCCCATCAAATCAACAGCATTGACCGCTCTCTTCATGGCCAGCCCACTAATAAACCCTGCGTCTCTGCTAACAGCCCCCCCCCCCCCCCCCCAAGGAGCTTCACCCCCAAAGAAGGTCTCCCTATATCCGTTGGGAATAAATCGGCACGAAGCTTCCTACCATCACAGGAGGGCCAAAAAATCTTCGTTTTCTTGATGTTCAACTCAAGACCCAAGCCTGGACCATGCAACCGAATAATGTTCAACACTCTAGCCACCTCCTCTGAATCCCCAATGACAGTCCCATCATCTAGATACCAAGCATGGAGAAGGAGCTTACAATTGTCTCTAATCTTGTGCACAAGCGGGTGTAAAACGAGGGCAAAAAGAAGAGGGCCCAAGGGGTTACCTTGCTACACCCCAGTAGCAGACCATATATGTTGGTCTCCGATATAAAGTCTCGCTGCTTGCCCGTATAAGAAATTCACCTACAAAGAAATAGAAGGGCACATCTTCTTAACCTCGTGGAGCAATGCTGATCGATCCACCAGGTTAAAGGCATTCGAGAAATCCACAGTCAACATTACAAGAGACCCATCAACATGTGGTTCACTCAACACCCTATTGGCACTGTGTAACACAGCCTCAGCATCGCCAGATACACCAACCCCGAACTAAAAATCATTAAGGTACTTGGCCATTTCTTTACCCACACCTTTCATGGCAACCTTGGAAACCAGACGTCTCCATATAGTGCCTACTGCAATCGGACGGATCCCGTTGTCAGGTTTAAGTAGAGACATGAGAGGAGCGGACGCAACAAACTCTGCCAAAATGGTTGGACATCTTCCCGCTAACCATAAATTAACCACTGAAGTGATAGCATGTATGAGATCTGTGGCAATACCAAACCCTTCTCCACAAAGGGCATCTAGTAAGTGTTGAGCCCTCACGCCATCTCTCCCGCAAGATGTTCCTTTAGGGAAGGATTTGATGCAACCAAATACACAGTCAAAGTCTGCTACAAGGGGAGGTTCAGAAATTATGGGGCTCGGCATGGATGGGGGTGGCCTGAAAGGGTATTTGTCCTCCAAAGCTTTAATAGTATCACCATTATATGGTGCAACACCCGATGAGCATAAAACTTTCACTGTTACGGTAAAATGACCATCTGCAACCTTACGGAGACACTGTCTGATGTTGGTGTTACTTGATGTAGACTCCTTCTGAAGGATGCCTCCAACCTGTCTCATAGCTCCAACCTCGGGATTGTCTAACATATTTTAAACTAACTTCGTGATACCATCCTCTTTCCCCCATGTATCCAAGGACTTTAGGATGGAGCTTTGCTGTAAGGATTTTCTATTCCCAGACCTACATTCTTGTATATTTTTGGGTCTAAACACTTGCAGCGTGCAGCGAGGAAGAAGTAACAAACACATCCATGCCTCAACCGAGCCAGGTTGGGCAATCACCTTGTAAAGGGCACTCTTCAAAGCCCGAGAGAAAGCAAGACGACAACTATGGGGGATACTCTTGACAGTAGTGATAGGCTCTTTAAAAATACGATCAAGGAACGCAACATCAAAAACCAAGCCTCTAAGAGCATTTGTCACCGACTCTTTAGTTGACGGCTTTAGAATACCGACAATGTAACGACTCAAGCCGTCACCCCTGTAACAAACCTCGCACGACCATCCGGGTGATGACAATAGTGGCTAAGAGCCTGCAAAGTCATACACTTCCCACACATCCATTGACCAAAGGCCTTCAAGGTTTCTTCCACTGCCATAAATAAACCAACATCACTAGAAAGAGCTTCACGCAACACATATTTACGGTCTTCAGTAGGTAAATGATGACTTTTGATGTGTGAAATCATATGACCAATCCCCTTACTTCCCACTTCACCATTTGGACAACAATGGAAGCTTCTGAACGGGAACAGACAAATATCACTCGAACTTGTGGAAGAAGAAGCCATACAAGAGAACAAGCCTCGAGATGAAGCTAAAACTATGAAGCAATATTTAACAAGGGAAGGAAATGGCACACCAACACACTGTTGGTGTGCACAAGAAGCATCCAAACTAAGCAAACTACATTATCTTGAACAATAAGGCTGCAACACGAGAAAAAACTGGTTTTGGCATTTTATCAAACACTTGGTGGGCAACAAAAATAACTTCTTAGAATTTCATCTTCTTCCATTGAAACATCAACCCAAAATCTCTAATTTAATGAAGATAATTCTCAAAGCATGCCTTACTTATCCCCACCAACAATTCACTGGTATCACAATCATTTGAAATTGAGAATCGAATGTTTGAAGAGAAATCGAAATTGATACTTGATTTGTGTTAAGAGCAAAGAAATTGAGTCGAGTACTGGGATAATTTCGATTGGGTCTCAAAGTGATGATTTTGTTGTCAATTGGATTCGATGTCGATTATCGTTGACGAATAGAAAGGTCTCAACAGTTAATGATTGATTGGGTTAAATCTGGTTGTTTTTTAAAAATCATTGATGGTAATTTGGTGCTCCACGTTTTAATAATCCATGTTGTTTTTTAAAAATCATTGATGGTAATTTGGTGCTCCACGTTTTAATAATCCACAGTCTAGTCGATCTTCTCGCGTGCTTCCATGAAACGTGGTGAAGATCACTGAGTTCACCTACCACATTCTTGTATTCTTTTCATTTAGCTTTTATTATCCTTCCATTGATTTGACAAATGTGTGACAAATGTGTGACAAGATCCATGGAGACGTGCTTCAAAGCAAGTGTCATCTACAGAAAAATCGATTTGGATTTTGTTTGAAAATAGAAATCAGTAGTATCAAAAGCGATTTGGGATCTGAACTGATCAAACTACGATCGGAATTTGTTCATCGTTATAAACATCAAAGTTTCGAGCATCAAAATTGAATACATAATTGGACCGACTCGGAATCAGATTTTACAAATCAAAATCGAAACTTGATATTGTAATCGGAACTATTAGCTTGAATGATGTTCGTATTCGTCTGCAATTTCAAAATGGAGCTTTTAAGTGTGTAAATCGGTGGATTAACAACTTGCAAATTTTAAATTTCATGATTAACAAAAAAAATTAAAACATTTCCTTAACTGCCAATTAACATATACAAAAAAAAAAAAAAAAAAAACGTGTTAGTTTGTTTTTGCAAAAATTCCATAGCAAATGCCCAAATGATGCTTTGAGATAAGTTGTATATCTAGTTATCTCATGCTAGTGGCGTGTATCTCATGTAGCATCCATAGTTCATATTCAGTAACTCTTTAGTTTTCGCAGGTTGTGCAAGTGTTTTTTTTTTTTTTTTTTTTTGGCTGCAAATAGCACTGATGTAGTCGTATGGAGCAATATGCAAAATGATTTTTTGATGAAATTTCAAGAACAAGTTTAAGGCAAACAACACCATTGTATATAAGCTTATGGTATAGATGCCTAGAAAGTAATGTTTGTCTTGTCGTATAAGGTTATGCTACATGAAATTAGTTGTTAATAACTTGTTTTTAATGAAGAATAAACATACAAAAATGTCTCCAAGATGTGAACTTAACAACAAGTTACACAAGATTTCTTTGGAATACAAACATTATTTCATAATTTTATGATTATGAAATAACTTTTTTTTTTTTTTTTTTTTTTTTCACAACGAAAGCCAATATATAACGAGAAACAATGTACAAGCCACAATGACAATAGATAAGATGAGAGTATCCCTTGATTAATGATTTATATAAACTATCTTTGCGATTCAGTTCTCGTTCATAGCTCTTCTTGAATCGATTAAATCAGAGCGTAAATGTTTAGAGAAGTCATTGAAGTATGTTTTCTA
Organism: Lactuca virosa; assembly: GCF_052849685.1. Lineage (NCBI taxonomy): Eukaryota > Viridiplantae > Streptophyta > Magnoliopsida > Asterales > Asteraceae > Lactuca > Lactuca virosa. Next base: position 83,939,716 of record NC_136429.1, read on the forward strand.
ATATTGTCTAATAAAAAAAAGGTAACACTGCTTTCGTTCCTTTTAATCTTTCATCAATGTCATAGCTCACAAGAAAGGTTGAATCATATGTTGTGGGAAGTACATGTTGGTCAATCTTGATCTTGGCAATATCATGTTTAGCTCAGTTTCTTAAGATCGTTTCATTTCATTTAATGTTTTTTTTTGTCTTGGTAATTGAGTCATAACTCGTATAATGATATGGAACCGATTATCTTCATCATAATATGCACAAATAAACTGATTTTAATAAGTTTGTTAGATCATCTAGTGTTTATTTGAGTTTGGTATTTTGGTTTCAGGTAAGGTTTTGATTACAAGAAGCATGGCCATAGGTAAGGAGAGATGTTGTGGTTGTAACCTTGTCAAGAATGTGTATTATTTTACAGTTTCCAAGTAGTATTATTTTAGAGCATTCATCACTTCAAGGACTGCTAATTTCCACTTTGATTCATCCACAACTTCCTTAATATTCCAAAGATCTTGAATATTTAAGTTTTATCATTGCAGGAATGATGAAGACATAGGGATGAAAGTGGGTCCAAACCCAGACCGGATGGACCCCGACCCGGAAAACCCGGAATCGGTTAACGGGATTTTGTAGAACCGGAAACCGGACCGGTATATAGGAACCGGTTCCGGTTCGGTTCCGGGTACGGTTCCGGGTAAAGTGGGTCTAGAACCGAAAAACCCGGAAACATCAAAGTGGGTAGGTTGGAACCGGATAAAGTGGGTTTAGAACCGGAAAACCCGGAAAAACCGGAATTTTTTGGTAATTAATTACTAGTTAGTGGGTTGAACTTTGAAAATTTTCATATTGATATCCCGACTTTGGGGGACTGTAACTCATTGAATATGAAACCACAATTAACAAAATCATAGTCTAAAATCATGTACAAACTCTAAAATACACTCTTGAAAAAACCGCATGTCAATCCGACTTTAAACGAATGAGATATGCATGTGTTAACATTTTCACATAATACAAAGTACAAAAACAAATAGCTGAAAAGTTGAAAATTTCCAGTTTTAATATCCCGACTTCGGAGGACTATAAATCATTGAATATTAAACCAAAAATGACAAAATTATAGTCTAAACTCATGTACAAACTGTAAACTACAAGTTGGAAAAAACCACATGTCAATCCGACTTCAAACGAATTAGATATGCATGTTTTAAAACTTTCACCGAATACAAAAAAACTGAAAAACTAAAAACTTCCAGCTTTGATATCTCGACTTTAGGGGACTGTAAGTCAATGAATATAAAAGTAAATATGGAAAATTTATAGTATAAAATCATGTACAAACTCTAAACTACATGTTGGAAAAAACCGCATGTCAATCGGAGTTGAAACGAATGAGATATGCATCTTTTAAACGTTTCACAAAAACCGGTTCCGGTCCTAAAAGTGGTTCCGGTTCCAAACACCGGTTCCAATTTTTTCACCCGGTTTACCCGGATCCGATGGACCCAAACCCGGATTACCCGGAACCCGGATAAAGCCAATTTTTAAACCTGGAACCGGAACCGGTTCTATATATTCCGGTTCTAACGGTTCCGGTTCCGGTTCCGGTCCGGTTTTCCGGTTCTAAATCTCATCCCTATGAAGACAAGAAACCAGAATCATGATGATGATGAAGCATCATCATCTAGCAGGAAGAAGAGGTTCAAGACTTATGACAATGGTGGTGTGGGGCCTTGGTCACACCTCAGCAATGATGTGCTTTTTTTAGTTACCATGCAACTGGGAATCTTTGATTTTCTTTCATTCAGTAGAGTTTGCAAGTCATGGAGGTCATTTGCACTCTGTAACAGGAAGAGTTTTATGGCATCCAAACCACCCATGTCTATGCTTCTCTCCTCCCATGGCTTCTGTTGCCTGGAGGACTTTGAAGGAAGAAAGTTGAAAACCATCATTCCCCATTCTTCTGGCAGGAAGTGTGTTGGATTAACTTGTGGTTACTTGATATTGTTTGGGGAAGAAACCTTTGACTTCTGGCTCGTGAATCCCATCACAAGGCATGAACTTTATTTCCCTGCCTTCTGTTTACCAAATCTATATATGGTCAAGGCTACCCTTGTCTTTTCATCTTCATTAAACGATTGGGTGTTTGTGGTGTCACATAAGAATTCCTTTAACTTGTGGTTTTCTATATCTGGTAAAGGAGCATGGAATCATATCCCCTCGTCTTACCGCATCCTTGATTTACATACTTTCAAGGGGAAGATATATACCCTAAACAAAAACAACGAATATCGTGTGTGTGAAATGTCACTCAATCCAGAGCCCAAATTGACATTTCTTGAAATGAAGAATATCTCAAAGCTATATGTCTCTCATCCGGTGTTTATAAGTTCGGGTGAAAACCTGTATGTGATGGATTAAAGTTCACAAGATTCATGTAATGTTGAGGAACTAGATTTTGGCAAAATGGAATGGGTGTTGCCAGAAAAAAAGACAATTGAAGAATATGCTTTCTTTCTTAGCCCTTGGAATGGTGGTGCTGCAATTAAACCAGAGTCGTGGGCTTCTGCTGCTCAACCCCCGTCAAAATATAAGAGATATGAATATGATTATGAAGGCTTCCGTTACATTACTGATGATAGTCAAAAGGGCGGGTTTTTTGGTGCAAACATGTGGTACTTCCCCCATGAGTGTGTGAATGTTGATCTCATTAATTAGTGCTAGACATTTTAGAGCACTATTCAATATTAGCTCTGTTTTTATCTTTGCATATGTCGAATATTTTCAAGACATTCATCTTGCAGTTTATTGTTTGAACAGTTTGGTTCTTGTTCAATGCTCACCCTTTTGTTTCATGTGGGCACAACTATCATTTGTATCTCCATTTGATGTGTGTGAAACGGTGGATTAAAAACTTGCAAAATTTGAATTTTAAATTGCAACACTGCTAATTGACATGATAAAGGAAAGACAATGTTAGTTGTAAACATCCAGATGATGCTTTGAGATTACTTGTATATTTAGTTGGTTTTATCTTTGAATATGGAAAAAGAAATGTACTTTTTTTAAAAATGGTAACCTACTTATGTTTTATGTAGGGATTAGCAGTTAGTACCGAATTTTGATTTCGTATCGGAACGTGTACCGAATTTAAACATATGAGATGGTACTCGGTTTTCTAAAATCATGAAATTCGGGAATTTGTATCAATTGGTATCATCGGTACCATTCCTGACATCGGTACCGGTAATGTTAGTTCGGTTCGGTACTCAGTATTGTTTTTTCACCCATTGGTATTTGGAATTCTCAAGTCGGTACCGGTTCTGTCTCATGCTCATCCATAGTTTTATGTATATCTACCAGTCTAGAGATGTTATCTCAACATGTCCCATTTTTTTTTAAAAATTTTATACTTTTGGCTCAGATTTTAAATTTTCTTAAGAATATGGTCCGAACATTGAGTTTTATTACGAATCCATCCAAAATTTAGTTTAATTTACAAATTTATTTTTCTACAACTTTTTTAGATTTTTTTACAATTTTTTTTAAGATTTTTTTTTCTTAATTAGTTTAATGGCGTTTTTATACTCTTTTACAACAACTTTCTAATTTTTATAGAAAAAAAAAATACTACCTGTTATTAATGTTTGTTATACGATTTTAACTAAAAGTTTTTAGAATTTTTTACAACCAATTTTAAGAGTTTTTTGTTTCTTTCTAATTTGTTTACATGTGTTTTTAGATTCTTTTACAACATTTTTTTTAAAGTTTAATAGAAAATTTTACTACTTGTTATAAACATTTGTTATATGTTTTAACTAAAAGATTATAAACTTTCTTTACAAAAAAATTAGTACAATGTTTTAAGTTTGTTTTAAACTTTTATCTTTAACAAAATTATTTTTAAATGTTATAAAAAAGATACCAAAAATATATGAAACGTTTTTAAAATGTTGTAACAAAGTATAGAAAGGGTTGTATGAAATTTATAATAAAAGTTAGAATAAAAATGTAAAAAAATAAAAATATAAGTTGTAAGAAAAGTTTAATATTTATAAAATACTTAGTTTAAAACAGATGTATGAAAAAAATTTAAAAAATTAAAACCCAAGTTTAAAATATTATATTAAAAATGTAAAACAAATATATATATATATATATATATATATATATATATATATATATATATATATATATATATATATATATATATATATGTGGTTGAGATCGGTTGAGAACTCAAAGTTTCCCGAGAACTAAAAGTGGAGCGTTGGATCAAAAGTAATTCGTTAAGGATATGATCGTCATCTTACCAATCTCATTTAATGTTTAATTTTTTTGTGTTATTTAATATATTAATATAAATGTCTAAAAATTAACAAAATAACTCAAAATTTCGGATTTATTTAAAAAAAAAAACTACAATTCTTTTAAAAGAACTGTTTTTTTTCTTCAAAAAAAAAACTGTATTTTTTTTCAAAAAAACTACAATTTTTTTTCAGAAAACAATAATTTTTTTAAAAAAAAATCTGCATTTTTTTCAAAAAAAAAACTACAATTTTTGTAAAAATACTGCATTTTTTCAAAAAAAAAAAAAAAACTGCAATTTAAAAAAAAAAAAAAAAACTGCATGGTTTTTCCAAAAAACTACAATTTTTGTAAAAAACCGGCTATTTGTTCAAAAAAAAAACTCCAATTTTATTAATTATCGCTACATATGCATATTTCTTATACTATAATATTCATAAAAATCTTATTTTTATTAATCAATCTATAAACATAATAATACACGTATTTTATTCGATACAAAATAAAATAAAATAAAAAACTACAAAAATTCACAGTGTTATCATTTCTTCACATCAAGATTTCCATATTTTCTTCAATTTCACTTTTTACATCTTCAAAATTTTCCACATTCTTCAAAATCTACAAGAAAATAAAAATAAAAAATTGATTAATGCAAGAACAATCACAAAAATGTTCATGTATATATCATGTAAGATTCACATGTGATTCACCTGTAAATTACATGTGATTTACATGTGAATCACATGTAATTCGTATGTGATTCACTTATGATTTACATGTGAATTACATGTAATTCATATGTGATTCAAATATGAATTACATGTGAATCACATGTAATTCATATGTGATTCATTTGTGATTTACATGTGAATCACATGTAATTCATATGTGATTCACATGTGAATTACATGTGATTTACATGTAATTCATATGTGAATCATCTGTGATTTACATATGAATCACATGTAATTCATATGTGATTTACACGTGAATCACATGTGATTCACCTGTGAATTACATGTGAATCATATGTAATTCATATGTGATTCACTTATGATTTACATGTAAATCACATGTAATTCATACGTGATTCACTTGTGATTTACATGTAAATCACATGTGATTCATATGTGAATTACATGTGATTTACATGTGAATCACATGCAATTCATATGTGATTCACTTGTGATTTACATGTGAATCACTACATACTTGATATTGTAGTAAGTAAAAAAAAAGTTGTATAAAGTTGATCGATTTTTTCAACTGATTTGAAGCATTAATAGGCTGGATATGCATAACCAAACACCATTATGTAATTTAGTAGTTTTTTCATTAGAGAAACAGAAAGTGAATTGAAATTTTGTGACAATTGAAAACATAAAAAGTTTTGATTAACTTACACAAGTCCTCTAGTAAGAAAAGATCCAATCATCTTGTAAGCCTGTTAGAAACAATGAATACAATGTTCAAATAAATCCATTCACCAACTATGAGAATAAGAAAACAAAAACATGTGCAAGTTTCTTCATGTCTACTCTATTATGTTGTATCCATAACTAGATTCAAATATTGAAGCTTAAACTAGGAAAATGGGCATATATGATATATCCTAATGAAAGTGACACATCTCATCTATATTGTTATCTAAGCATACAAATTGCTAATTTATGTGAATGTTAACAAAAGCCACAAACATATAAAAGTGAATTTGAAGCTTTCTTCATCTTACCTACATTAATCAAATTTAACTACCAGAAGCATAATTGTGAAAGACTGGAATCACTTTTTGTTCTGTATACATTTTAGGAAAAATAATTGCAAGACAAGAAGCAGATGCTCACATCTTTGACAAGTAGCAAGCTTATATTAACGATAACCAACTCTAATAATTTTCTTCAACATTAACAATTTGTAACAAATTCGGTGAAGTTAAATTCATAATGCAATTCAAATCATTCGCATTCAAATCCTCAGATCAACTCTTCTACCAAAGTAGAAAGACAATTCTGAAGTAAAGATTTGAATACCTTATCTTGAAAACTTTCGCGCTTTACTTTTCCTTTTGACAGCAATGTGAAATCACCTAGAGAAACAGCCACAAACTAAGGAAGTCATAATCGTGAATTTAAGTATTTAACAACAAAATAAAAGTTGAAATTCTTGGTGAATAAGTGGGGAGGGGGAGCAGGAGAGTGAAATTACCATCGCCAGTGAGAAATTTGTGGGAAAAAGTAAGAAGTAGAGCAATAATCACGGAAGAGAAGACAATCGACAACATTATTTTGGTTCAGTGTCTATAATTGTCACAATTCTTTGTATAAAAACGAAGAGAACCACAAAACATAATCAACCTAATATCCTAATACATTTTATAAGCAAAAAATTCAGCACGTAAGAAGAGAGTATAAACAATCAGCTAATAATAATAAGGCGAAAAGGTAAATGAACCTCAAACTATCGAGTGTTGTTGTGATTGAGCCATTGGAGAAGGAAGTCTTGGTGAACAAACTTAATACTCCCGATACAAGCACAAAGATATCTGAGAGGATTGCCGACGTCTCTTGAGTTCCGACAGATCCGACAAACATCTTCCTCTTCGTCATTGTCATCATCGCACCTGTTGCTCGAGATATTATTGCTATTAATAGGAACATTCGAAGCAGAATAATCCGATGAAGAATCAGGTGCGTTCCCGACTCCATCATGTGTGGCTAACACCGCCGGTTCGATCTCCATCAATTGACAATCGGAAAATCATTGTACCTGTTACAACATCTTCACGCGATCGTTGGTTGATTTATTAGGGCACGAAACTCAGAGAAGGAACAAGGATGCAGTTACCGCATTGTTCAATCTATCAATCGTCGGGGATCTTCAATGGAGATAGGGTGGTTGTTGGAGGGCGGAGGGAGGGGGTCGACGGAGAGTGAAGGAAGTGGGTGAAGAACACGATACATTGAGAGAGAGAGAGAGAGTGAAATTTTATTTCTCATATCGTAAACTGATTAGAATATTATATGGTAATTTAATATGAATATAAATGAATTATGTATTTGTTTTCTCTATAATACCCTTAGTTTTATTTAATTAAGATACCCTTGCTTATATAACTCTCTATTTATTTACAAAAACACCACCTTCCATCTTGACCTTTCTTTTTTTGATCTAACGCTCCACATTTAGTTCTCGGGTTCTCAGGAAACTTTGAGTTCTCAAATGATCATTCCTCTCTCTCTCTCTCTCTATATATATATATATATATATATATATATATATATATATATATATATATATAACAACTAGTAATTTTTTTTTCTAAAAAATAGTAAAATATTATATAATAAATTAAAAAAAACTGTAAAAAAATTAAGAAAAAAATCTTAAAAAGACTTTAAAAATATCTAAAAAATGGACCAAAAGTGTAAAACTGAAAAGAAGGTGACATCATGTTCAACCTCAGATAGTGTGTGTGTGTATATATATATATATATATATATATATATATATATATATATATATATATATGAGGTGGTTACCCTTTTAAAAATAAAATGCGTTTGTCGACAACGTAAAGACATTTTAAAAAGTTTCTTTTCACAATTTAGTGATAACCCATTTAGTTATCTCATTTTAGTCCAAAATTCATGGAGTTGAACGTAATCGTAATGTGTTTCATGTGTATTATTTGAGAAAGTAGTTTGTTGATAAAGTAGATTTGTTACCATTAGAAGAAGATCATGTTGATGAGAACCTGGAAGTTAGTTGAGCAACCTGAGAGAACCGTGGATCAAAAAGTTAGGAAATAAAAAAAATGATGATAGATTTAGTCATCTTCTAGTGGAAACATGCAACATGCCAAATCACATGTGGGAGACGGCACAAGAGATATTTGCATTTGTTCTTGAATTGCGATTGTGAGGACAAAATCGTCCTAAGGGGAGGTAACTATAACATCCTAGGGCGGGGATATTATTATATAAATAAAATACATTTAATAATTAAGAAAAACAAAGTAGTTAGTTTCTATTATTTAAGGTTATATTAAAAGCCAAAACTAACGAGTTAGAAAAAATATTTTCCATTCATCTAATATCATTAAAGATGTGGCAAACATTTCCACATGCTGTGTTGATGAATACTATGTACAAGCAAACTAGTATATTCTTTTCTTTTTCTTGTGATCTTAATTGTGATCATGATATGTAAAGTTTTAAAGAAATATATGACAATCAACCTGATCATGGAAAATTCAATTATAGAAGAAAGCTGAGGGGGATATAGATCAATAAAAAAAAATTCATCAGTGAACCTATGGTTAAGAAAGATAATTGTGGATGCTAAAATATGAAGCATGTTCAACATCAAACTCAAGCTCCTCACATATCAGTTGTTCATACTTGAATTAGGAACCGCATATGCATAGTTCATTCATTATAGACTTAAATGATACACCAACTTGGCATAATTCATTCTCCATGGGCTCATACGAGGATTTAATGGGCTAATGTTCATACCAGATGAACTTAAACGAGGAAACAATATACCAATGTTCATACCATACTTGTAACATTCATATTTGATGTAAATTAAATTTCTAACCCTTATGTGTGAGAATTGTTGCAAATTGGCCATAGTGGCATTTTTGTAATTTTTAGGCGAGGGGTGCGTACGTTGGGCGTACGGCGTACATGGCAGGATCCCAAACTCTAATTTTTAGGGTTTGTAACCTATTTAAACATCCTTAAGCCCCAAGTCTCCTTCCTTTCATCAGCCTCCAGTCCCATTTCGACCCCCTTTGCAAACCCTAATCCATTTGAGAGCTTTTTTTAGCTTGGTGTGTGTATTTTGGTGAGCTTGAAGGAGAAGAAAGGAAAGGAGATCATTCTAGCAGTGTAGAGTACCTTGGATCCAAAATCACATCATCTTTAGACACTCTTGGAAGGTAAAAAGCTCTAAAGTTGATGAAGCTATGCTTAGATCTAGTTTAGCAATAAAGTTTATGTTCTTATGGTCCCATTAGTTTGGTATTTTGAGTATGGGTTACTCTAATCCATCTAAGCCGTCCTTTCAGATGTTTTGAAGTGTTTAGAAGCATAAAAATATGGTCTTGGTCATTATTTCCCTTCCATGCATAAGTTTGGATGTCTTAATGGGTTAAGAGGCTAGGGTTTTGGTATTTAGCACTAAATATCAATGTAAGTCCATAAAGTTTCCAACTTTATGGTTTAGGACGTTAGTCAAGGTCTGGATCTAGAATTTGGGCAAAAGAGCTTATGGATTAACCCCTTAATATGAAGGAAAAGGGTCAGGCGCATACACGATCAACCACCCATTTTTGGTCAAGACATGAGTACACCCCGTATACCAGCTGAGTACGCCCATCGTACTCAGCTGTGTTGACCAAGTTGACTTTTGACTTTGACCAGGATTTGACCAAGTTTGACCTAAAGTTATTTTGAGTATTTTGAGTTGTATTTGAGATTGGTCACTATTTGATGAATAGGTGACGGGTAGAGCTGATATTCGGAGCAGAGACCTATTCGGCTATTTGTTCAGACTATGAGGTGAGTTTTCCTCACGGTACTTGTGGATCGAAGGCACCAAGGCCGACCCACTGGATTTGATATCCTATTATATTGATTGATGTTATGTTGATTATGCGGTAGATCTGTATGATTACCTAATCATTACTGATATGTGTTAGATTGATAGATCTGTATGATTACCTGTATTGTTGGATATGTGTTAGACTGATAGATCTATAAAACTACTTGTATTTATTGGATATTGATTGTTATGGTATTTGTTGATGTGTTATGGTCGGTTAGGTTGAGGCGGTCCTGCTATGTGTTGAAGGCCAAGATACCCAGGCGGGTGCTGGTAGGTTGAAGGCCAGCGAGGTGGTCCAGTCAGACCGAAGGCCCGGAGAGCGGCCCAGAGAGGCTGTAGTCCCGACACAACGGTCCAGAAATTATGAAGGCTTTGATAGCGGTCCAGATAGTCTGTAGGCCTGGTGCGACAGTCCAGTCAGGCTGAAGGCTCATGTATGCATGTTGTTATTTGTATGGTTGTGTGTGTGGTACTTTGGGGGAACTCACTAATCTTTGGTTTAGAGTTTAAGTTTATGTTTCAGGTACTTCAGATGATTGGGGCAAGCGGAGGCGTGATCGTACACATCCTTTGATGATTTGTTTTGGGAGATTTTATGATACACTGATCTTGGGGATATTTGTATTTGACACTTGATTTGATATGGTTTTGGTTGAAAACAATGGTTTCTTTTAAGTTTAAAATGAAAATTTGTATCGTGCTTTTTGGGATGTTACAAGTTGGTATCAGAGCTCTGGTTTGAGAGAATTGGATGAGCATTTGTGTGAATCCAGATTCAAACCAAGGATCTGTAAAATTTTTCCAAATAATTTTCAAAATAAATTCCAAATAGTTTTCAAAAGTCATTTTCAATGGTAATCAGAGAAGGACGTGATGTGTACGATCAGCCGGGGCAGAAACTATACCCCAAGTTACCCACACTGTTATTTTATTATAATGATCATGATAGAACTTCATGCTAGTGATAGGCTAGGGATCTTCAGGAATTGCATGATAGAATTGCCTGGTGTATGATGCCTAATAGTCTAGGAGAACTTCTTGTATGAAATTGACATCAGTGCTGTAGTTGCTTAGTGTGTGCATCGTAGTTGTACATAACTAAGATTCTATAGCCTGAGAATATTTGATTTGGCCTTACTTCTTGTTCCTTGTATGGTTGTGATCTTAGGGTAGAATCAAGTATTTGATTGTCTATAGGATCCAGTGTTATGTATGATTAGCATATACGAGTGGTTACATGGTTGAAGTTTCATGGATGAGTATATGTGTGAGCAGCTGACCAGATGAGAATGTTGAGTCACCCTCGATAGAGTGAGGATATGATGTATGCTATCCTAGTTGTTGTACTTGTTTTGGGTAGTTTGTGATGATCCTTGAGACAAATACGGGTAGGTGTGGAAGATAGTATGGGCCCGTACTACTGGAAGCACAGGACCCGTACGCGTAGCAAGGAAGTCACAAACTCCGAGTGTTTCGTTTGTATGAGATGGTTATGATGGTATGAATTGTGGCATTTATGATATATTCTTGTTTATTTTATGTATGGTATTCATGATGGGATCAGGTTCTGGTTCTGGATCAGGATCGAGTGTCCAGGATAATCCAGGGTTGACTGATGATCAAATACGAGAGATGATTGTTGCTGAGGTATCTACTGCTATCCAGGGATCTATCTCAGAGTTGTTTGGGTCTATTAATACAACTATGATTGAGTTCTTTGATGATCGTTATGTTTCACTTTCTAAGGCTGCTGCTGCATCTACCACAGATGTTGCTTCCATTAGGGTTCGAGGGGAGAGAGCTTTCCAGTACCGGGACTTTGACAATACGAAGCCCCAGGAGTTTGATGGGGTCAAGGACCTTACTGGGGCGATGAGATGTTGTCTAATGTGGAGGGTTGTTTCTTCACATGTTTTTGCTCGGATGATCAGAAGGTCAAGTGCGCCCTGAACCTTCTCCGGTTAGGGGAGAAGATTGGTGGAGGTTGGTGACTGGTTCTTACACTCCTAAGCAGAGGGTTGCGGTGACTTTGGAGCATTTCTCGAAGATGTTCTGTACGAGATATGTTCCCCTGGTGGAGAGGGAGAGACTGGCCTAGGAGTATCTGGATCTGAGGCAGTTGACTGAGACGGTGACGGGGATCACCAAGATGTTCACTAAGAGGGTTTTGTTTTGTCTTGAGTTCGCTGCTTCGGATCAGGCTCAAATGACGGATATACGACAGTTTGTGTCTACCCAGCGATACAGTACCCTCGCTGAGCTCCAGGAGGCCGCGAGGAGGTGAGAGATTGAGATTGAGACACAGACGAGGGAGCAGCGTCAGGCTCCGCTTCAGTCCCATCCTGCTGCGATGCGGTTCAAACCCACTGATTCACAATCAGGAGGTCCGAGGGGTCATACTTGTGGAAAGTGTGGCAAGGTTCATGATGGGGTTTTCCGATCTTCTTCTGTTGGTTGCCATAAATGTGGCAAGGAGGGGCACTATGCGAGGGATTGCCATCAGCAGGACCCATCTGTTGGTCCCAAGATTTGTTACCATTGTGAGTAGGTGGGCCATGTGAAGGCCCATTGTCCCTCACCTGATGCCAGGCCTGTGTACACACCAGCCACTGCTACTCCTAGGATCACGAATGGACGCCAGGGTAGGGCAGAGCCCCCAAGGTCTCGGGACCGTTCTTTCCATCTTACGGCAATGGAAGCCAGGGCGGCGCCAAACTTCGTTATTGGCATGTTTCTATATATTTTTATGTCAGTTATTTTATAGTATGCATATGTTTATGATTCTTTTAGGTACCTTCTTAGTGAACTCCTTCCATGCTCTTATGCTATTTAACCCGGGTGCGAGTCGTTCTTTTGTATCTCAGTCTTTCAGTAGGGGTTTTTGGAGTGACTCTTGGAGAGTTGGAGTGTCCGTTGTGGGTTTCTATTGCCAACGAACACGGGGTTTCGGCATCGAGTGTTTGTCATGGTTGTGTCTTGGAGATTTTTGGGGTGCCTTATCTGATTAATTTGATTCCTATTCCCATGGGGGATGTGTGCATGATAGTAGGGATGGATTGGTTGACCAGGTTTGGTGCTATGATTGATTGCGAGGGTTAGCGGATTGTAGTTCGAAACCAAAGTGGGGGAGAAATGGTTATTTATAGAGAGGGTACCAGGATTGGATCAGCCTTTTGTTATGCTACCAGGGCTCGACAGTATCTACAACATGAGTGTATGGGTTATCTTGCATATATGGTTGACACCCGGGTTACGAAGGAGGTTTATTGATATGTGCATATTTAGTTATATATTTTGTGTAGAATCTTAATACTTTTTGGCTATTTTATTTCAGTTAATGAATATAAGGTACTTAATTATGTTTAAATTGTATATTCAGCCTAAAAGATGTGCTCGGAAGCAAAAGGACGCGCGAATAGCAATCGGAAGCTCGGGAATTGAAGAAAGAAGAACAAGAGTCAAAAATCTGAAGAACTCGGCGAGTTGGACACCTACTCGGCGAGTAGACACGAACATTCGTGGACCATCAAGTACCTTACCGCACACGGATTTTAAGTGAGGGACTCGACGAGTCGGTCATGGACTCGACGAGTCGCCCCTGTATTCAGAAAACTATATAAATGGCATAAACTCACGAGTCAAGGACCTCTCTCTGGAACCCTTGGATACTGAATTGCGATTGAGAGTGTTGCTGGAGCTCTGGAAATCAAGGATCAACCCTAGCATTCAATTTTGAGGAGATCGAAAGGCACATCCATATTCTCTTTTCTTAATCTAGTGTTTACATTATGATTAAATCATTAGGTTTAGTTTGTGAGATATTTTCTGCTATGAATATGAGCTAAAAACTCTTTGCTTCTGTTTAGGGTAGACAAACTTATAAGTATGGTTTGAATTTTATGGATTGGATTATTTAATTTGGTGAATTTTGTTTTGTCAAGCTTGTTAAAGATTCTCATGTGTTGACAATAACTATTTTCAGTTAATTATCAAGTCTATTAAGCTGCATGAACATCTCTTAATTGCTTGTCTCATATAATTTATGTGAAAACAATATCATATGCCTAGGAATAGTGAGCATGAAACTAGGGGTTAATTAGGAAATAGGTAAGTCAATGTGTGAGCTTGTGTGACGAACAACCATACAAGAAGTTAATTGAATTAGTAATTTAATTAGCTAACTACAGGTCTTACTTAACCCGAATCAATAAACTAGGAAACTCATTAATTTAACCAATTTGCCACTGTTTGAATTGATTTGTTTTCTAAGGATTAGTAATAGTGAACATGAACCTAATCACATTAATCGGTAGCCAATGACAAATTAATTCATTGCATGTGCCATAAATTCAACCATAGGAATAAGTGAGTCGAACCTGAACAGAAGTCTCCTTTATTATTGAATTTAGTTGATTTATATTTGCTTTAGCTGTTAATTGCTTTGTTTGAGTGTTAGTTAAGTGATTAAGTTTCTAGTCTTGCAAAACTAGAGAAAACCTCTTTTCTTTTACTATTTGTTTTTTTAGATAATTCTAGTAGTTAGTTTACTCACCGTTCCCTGTGTTCGATACTCTGCTTGCTTAACTATACCACCACTTGACAGGTACACTGCCTTTTGTGTGTCGAAATTATATTTAAAAAGAAGGACTAAAACTAGTGCATTCAACACACATCAATTTTTTGGCGCCGTTGCCGGGGAACGGTTGTAAAATAATTTTTAATTGCTAGTGTTATCAATCCTTTGTGTGAGAACTATCTTGCACAAAGTTACTGTTTTAGTAAATTAGTTATTAGGTTTGAGTTTAAGTTTTTCTGTTTTTTAGGATTTTTTTATCTATTTTTTTTCTGTTTTACCTTTGAACTCGTCGGGTCTAGTCGCAGCTACTCGACGAGTCCATCGCAATATTTCAGTTTCGTTTTTAGTCTTATTTTTGTTCTTTTTACGCGTGTTTTCTATTTCTTTCAGGTATTTTATGACCCGAGGATCAAATTCATCATTGGTACCACCTCTCGAAGATCCAAAATCAGCTTTGAGGAAGAATAAAGATAAAACCGTTGAAGAGACTAACCCGCCAAAGAAGTCACCTTTCAAGGACCTTAAATATATTTTTGGAAAAAAGAAGGGGAAAAAGTGGGTGAGTCGAGCAGCCAAAAGAATGAAGAAAGTAAGATAGAAGGTTTTGAACACAATCCCAATCCAAAAGAAACCAAATACGAGACCGAGACCGAAACCGAAGAAGGAAGCGACATAGAAGGCGAACTCAGAAACACCATGGCTAACATCGATGAAATGCCCATGGGAGAATGGAAGAAAAGGACGCGTGACGATACCGGGCCAGGACTCGTGCAACCCATGATCCGAGCAACTGCTAACTTTGAGCTGAAGGGTCACATACTCACCCAACTCAGGGACATCCCATTCTATGGGAGGGAACACAAAGATGCGTACAAGCATCTTGATGAGGTCAACGACATAGCCGACTACTTCAACACCCCTAATGTACCTCGGTAGACTGTTCTGCTTCGTATGCTACCGGTCACATTTAAGGGAGCCGCGAAAGATTGGCTGAAATCACTCCCTCCAGGATCCATCACCACTTGGGCTAAGACGCGAGAAGAATTTATTGATCAATTTTGCCTCCCCCCCCCTCAAAGATAGCAAAGTTGAAGAAAGCCATTGAAAATTTTGAGCAACAACCAGGCGAGTCACTTTATGAGGCGTGGGAAAGATACAAAAGCTTGTTGAGGAACTGTCCCCATAATGATCTAAACAGGCAGCAAGTAGTCTCCATTTTTTATGATGAAGTGAATGTGACAACTAGGCAGCTCCTTGACTCGCAAGGACCACTCACGAAGAAAGCACCCACAACTATAAAAGAACTAATTGAAGAATTCTCTAAGCACTCTAGATGTAACGACGTAAATTTTCAAAACAAAAATTTTCATTTTTCAACATAACATATCTCATAAAGTAATCTCAAAACTCAAATGTATCAAATGTTATATTAGTAAAACATATCCCAGAATCTCAAAAACATAATCCTCTATCAGTGTGTACAGATCACGCTGACGCCTTCCCGCGATCCTCACTAGTACCTGAAACACATATCACATAACACGGTAAACATAAATGCTTAGTGAGTTCCCCAAAATACCACATACAACACATATGCCACTCAAGGCTATAACTCGGTACGACCCTCCGGTCGATGTGTCACAGCGGGACCCTCCAGTCCCGTAGCTCGTTGGACCCTCCGGCCCGGTCTAGCTCGTTGGACCCTTCGGTCCGGTTTAAATTGTTGGACCCTCCAGTCCGGTCTAATCGAGGACCCTTTGGCCTCATGAGTCATTGGACCCTCCGGTCCGGTCTATATAACACATAGCATACACATAACAAAATGCACATAATCTCAATTATACACATAACACATAATACCCTCCGGTCTACACATAAATACCACTTTAAGTAACGTATAGTGAGAAGACTCACCTCGTGTGATGTCTAGTGAACTCTCGTGCTCGATATCCTCGATCTAGCCTCCGCCTATCAAAATGATAATATCTCTAATCAATACTCTCATATATTCTCATCTCTAAAGAATGGGTAGAAGACCATTCTACCCCTCTATGGCCTCTCTTGAATCAGTTTGACCAAACCCTGAGGTCAACTGAAGTCAACTCCAGTCAACGGTCCAGCTTTGACCAGACTCGTCGAGTGCACTCGGGTGACTCGACGAGTCCATGCGTGTCCTCTGAATCCTCCTAAGGCCTCACTCGACTCGTCGAGTTAACCTTTCACTCGACGGGTTACCACTGATCACGAATCGCGGGCAACCCGATCCGACTCGTCGAGTCCTCTCATGGACTCGATGAGTTTCCTCCATGGCAACACTCATTTGACCTTCTGAGGTCAGATCTGTTCCTCTAACTCATAGACATGACCTTCTAACACTCAAAAGTCACGTAAAGGTTCAATCTTTATGTCCATGCACCACACATCTAACTCTATGAGATGAAATAACCCTTACAATGGTGTCCTAGGCTCAATATTCTCATGTAACAGCATAAAGCTTGGTTTTTGGGACTCTCTGGACCTCTCAAGATCCAGATCTAATGTCTATTCCTCAAAGGGACTCCACATGCCCCATAACTCAACTAAAGAAGGGGTAAAGAAACCCTAGATTCATGAGATCCACTACATACACGAAATTAGGTATGGAATCATACCTCAAACAGCAACTCTTGATGAAATGATAGCAGATCTGAGTCCCCTCCAATCAGCCTAGCTTGACTCTCCTTTCTTTCCTTGCAAGAATGCACTAAAGTGGTGTAATTAGCTCTCTTCTTCTCTCTCTGTGCTCTCTGGTTCGTTTGAGTCTCTCAAGTGTGTGTGTGGCCGCCAATGAAGTCCATAAGGACCCTTAAATAGGGAACAGGCCCAAAGATTTAGGGTTTCTGTCCACAGCGCGGACTCGTCGAGTCTACTCACCGGCTCGTCGAGTCCATTCATTAATCCGAGTCATCAGTCGCGATCCTACTCGACGAGTTTAGGCGTCAACTCGTCGAGTCCCTCTTCTTAACTCAAAAATAAATACTTAAAGAACAAATTACTGAAATCGTCCCTGTGGTTTGGTCAAATTTGCATGTTTGGTCCTTAACGTTTTTTTTGCACTCGGACCTTCCCTATTGTTTCATTTGGTTGCGTTTGTTGTCCCTAACAAACATGAAAAGACTATATTACCCTTAGCCATTTCTTTTTTGATTTTTTTAATATTAACTTATTAAATAATATTATTGACAATAAAAAATATGGGTCCCTCACCCCTATTATCTCTTCCCCGTTATCAGCCATCACCTTCATTTGCCTCATAGTACTCTCTGAATCTCATCCTCTCCATTTCTTCGGGAAACAGTGGAACCAAATATGTTTCGAATCAAAGAAATGGGGAAAGCTAAAGGAACACCCTGATTCAGTGTTATGTGAATCGAAGGCCGATGAGCATATCCGACGATGTTAAAGATCTTGAAGCTCAGTGACGGAGAAGATGCGACTGAGGGGATGGATTGGTCGGATCAGGTGACACAGACCTGAGGAGATCGAAGATCTAAAGAAGTCTATGTGGCGGGACAAAGCCTATTCGGTACTGATCAACTTTTCGTTCCTCCATCTTTCACCGCCTCTCCCTTTCTTCCCCAACGAGAAACCATCGGAAACTTCCTCTGCCCCTTCACAATCCCAACTTCAAACCTAGAATTAACACCCTTAACCTACAACTTACCAGTGTCATCTACTTTCAGGTGAGTTAGAGAGGGGAAAAATAAAGAGATGTCTTACCGGCGAGAGATAGGAGGAACAAGATGGAAATGTTTTCATCGGTGTCGTCCTTGAAAATCCTCCGACCACCACCATCTCCTTCACTAAGTTTTGTTCCCCTTTAACCCTATTTCTTCTGGAAAATCTTCTTTGATTTCTGGGATTTCATCATCGATTTTAGGTTGGGTTTTGTGTTTTAGGTTTTGATTTCCATATCGTGATTTGATTTCAGCTTACGCTCTGATTTCAGGATATTGGGATTAATTTTGGTTAGGTTTTTGATTTCGGAATATAATATTGTTATGGTTTTGATATTTGTGTTCAAGTTTGATTTCTGGGATGTGATCTTAGGTGTGACCTGATGCAATCGATGATATGGTCTGTAGTTGAGCCAGAATCGGTAGATGGTGGTGATGTTGGAATCGATGGGTGGTGTTTTTCGGTGGCCAGTGGTGGTTATTGGTGGCCGGTGGTGGTTATTGATGGTCTGTGGTGGTTTTCAATAACATGTGGTGGTTTTCGGTGGCATGTGGTGTTTGTATTGCAAGTAGGAGTATGAATGGGTCCCACATGTTTATAAATCATTTAATTGTTTTTATTTAATTAATAAATAATAAAAATAATAATTACAAAAATGAAAAAAAATACGAAGGGCAATATAGTCTTTTCATCTCTAGGAGGGACGAAACACGTAAGAAAATCATAGTATGAGGACGGTCTGAGTGCAAAATAAAAGTTAGGGACCAAACACGCAAATTTGACCAAACCACAGGGACGATTTCAGTAATTTGTTCATACTTAAATTATGATACCTGGAAATCCGGATGTTACAATTCTCCCCCAATAGAATCAGACTTCGCCCTCGAAGTCTTACTCTGCAAACAACTCTGGATGCTGCTCCCGCATCTCCGTCTCGGCTCCCAAGTCAGCTCGTACCCTCTCCGATGTTGCCACTGGACCTGAACCAGAGGCACCTCCTTGTTCCTCAGAACCTTAATCTTCCGATCCAAGATCGCTATCGGCCTCTCAATGTAATTCAGGCTCGCGTCCACCTGAATATCCTCTAGCGGCACTACCGCCGTCTCATCGGCTATACACTTCCTCAACTGGGATACGTGGAAGGTATCATGGATCTGACTCAACTCCTCGGGTAGCTCCAAACGGTATGCTACCTTGCCCACTCTGGCGATCACCCTGAAAGGACCAATGTATTGGGGCCCCAGTTTGCCCTTCTGATTCTCACAAAACAAAATCCAACAATCGGCTACCGATCACTCATACCAGACATACTAAACGATCCGAATCACACTCTAAGGAACGAAAAAGGGGGGTTCGCACCCTACCAGGGACTCATCCACTGAACTGCTATCAGAACCCATCCGAACAATGAACTCTCAACACCCCATCCTCAGACACAAGAAAATGATCATGCTTACTCATCAGTATCCTCCGACATCTAACAAACATAAATCTCAGCTCCCTCCTCAGATATCCCCCTTTAAACACTAAGCACTAGGTCATCTCCCGACCCAGCAATTGAACCTCCAAAGGTTACCCATTGCGTGCCCCAAAACGTCTCACTGACTTCCTTCTCACAACAACTATCTCGGCCCAGTGTGACACACGAGTCACGAATTTCGCTTTACCTCAAGCGAATACAGAAGTCGTCTCACCTTCTACCACTGTTATCTACTACTCCTTAGTTCCATGCGTCTCGCGGTTCTCCCATACCGACGAATTGACCCACTTAGGTCTAAGACACCAGATGAAAACAATACCCCCTTCAAAAATGAAATTCATCTGTGAATCTGGAATCTAATTCTGCCTACTCAATACACCACTGGAATCGAACTCAACTCGAGAGTCTGGTCCGACACAAAATTGGGACCACTCGTCCCAACGAAACACTCAACTCATGACCCATGACCCGCAACTCACGCGTACCTCATTTCTCCAAGCCCTTTCGATTGCGATAACCACAACTTAACTCAGAATATAATGATTCCCGACATATATGGAGACTAGGGGTGAGCGTGGTGCGGTTTGGTGCGATTTTTGCCAAAACCGAACCAAAAACCGCAACTTCGGTTTTTTGAAGTTTAGAAACCGCACCGTTCGGTTTTATGCGGTTCGGTTTTTGCGGTTTTTTTTTGCGGTTTTTTGCGGTTCGGTTTTTTTTGTGGTTTTTTGTCAATTATTTTATTTGGTTTTTGTTTGGCTTTTTTAATAAAACTCAGCAACTCAATGAGTCACTTTGACTCAGATGAGGAGTGTTAATCATTTCTTGAGAAACTTTATATAGAGATGAGGAGCGCCATATTGACTCTCTTATATGAAACGTGAGAATGATGAAAGGTTTATCTCAAAGGTGATTAGGGGTACTCTTATAAGGCTGAAAAAATTAAAGCCCAAATGATATATTGGAGATGAACTGATACCACCACCTCTTGATTTAAAATCAAAGAACATAACCACTCATCCAACATCTTCTAATGCTTGAATATAATACAAATTAAATATAATATTTATGATGGCGATAATATCAATTAATGTATTAATAAAAATGATATTATCGTCACTAGTATTCTTCATATTTAAATGTTAAAAAATGTAATAAACATTATTTGTTCTTGTAAATATCACTATACGTATGCTTAAAAATATACAATCATCTTCTGATAAGATAGATATTTATCTTTATAGATTTTTAATTGTCATGAGTTCTTAGTTCTTACAAATATCAATACTTAATATATATATATATATATATATATATATATATATATATATATATATATATATATATATATATATATATATTCGGTGCGGTTCGGTTTTTTGCGGTTTTTGTAAGACTAGAAACTGCACCGCACCGAACATTTTCGGTTTTTGCAAAACTAAAAACCGCACCGTCGGTTTTCATTTCGGTTTCGGTTTTTCGGTTTCGGTTTATGCGGTTTTTTCGGTTTGCGGTTCGGTTTTTGCTCACCCCTAGTCTCGCCCCTGATCCGACCGCCAGGTTCCTGAAACTCAAAGATTAAGGCTACCCGAGCCTAAAAACTCTTCTGCGTCATGCTCTGACTAGCGAATAATACGGCTCCCCGTAGTATCACAACACTCCCCCAATGACTGGTAGTATTACGGCTCCCCGCAGTATCACAACACCCTCTCTCTGACTAGTGAGTACTACGGCTCCCCGCAATATCACAACACCCTCTCTTTGACTGGTGAGTACTACGGCTCCCCGCAGTATCACAACACCCTCTCTCTGACTGGTGAGTACTACGGCTCCCCGCAGCATCACAACACCCTCTCTTATCACCCCACAATCTCATCCTTAGGTCATTACCTCACTGCGTTCACTAACTCACGCTTCACGGCCCAACATAGATAGGTGCACACACCCACCCAGGCTAAGCATCACTACTCCTGTCGACCGCCGTTGACAAAAACACTTTTTCTCGCTGCAATTCACATTCTCAGATAATCTCGCTTGATGTCAATTAGCTGAAAGGCTCCCACTGGAACCGTAGACACGCGATGCACCACTTTCCATCTCATAACCCAAGTCTCAAAATAATCCGAAATTCAGGGCATTATACTCGGATACCTCGGTACACCATCACAGAACCTCACGATGTCTTGCCTCAGCCACTGATCTCCTACTTATGGCGTCATACTCAGATATAACCACATATCCTTTCAGAATCTCACACAACTCGTAACTTCGGAGTATCCTAACTCTCAATTGAAACACGGAGGAATCGTCAATGACCCAGAACATGCTGACAACCATCCGAAACTCCCTCCTCTATTGCTCAAAACCCATAAATTGCTCCAGAAATTCTCAACCGCCGAGTCTATCCTTACGAGCCAACCACCTCGAATTTACCATTACATCCTCGAAGAATTCATATCCACCACAAGGTCTCTGAACAACGGCCACCTGCCGTGGGGACACTCATCCCTTCCTGATCACGTACAACATGCACTATCTCGCTTTGCACCTTGCCTCGACCACCAATAATCCTAGTCTCACGTAACCGTACCATAGGTCACCATATCCAGTCCTCTAACCGCTGTTGAACAATTCTATGATATCCTCAATAAAATACCCGATTCTCCCCCACTCAGGGGCCGAACCATCACCATTTGGCACACCAGCCATCCATTCTACAGACTATTTCACTAGGTACATCACACCTACTCTAGGAAAATACCACAGAACAACCGATGATCTTCCCGATAGGGACATAGCAACTCCAAACATCCCGAATCTCCGATAAAATCCTCGAAAATTTCCCAACGTGACTGCCCTTAGTCACGTTGAATGCCTCAGACCGACACACCACCGTATACTCCAACTGTCCCGACACAGTCCTGACTCTCACTCTGGAAATAATGCACTATTGCGCACCTCGTTTCTGATTCCTCGACCAGTTTCCCAACATCATTCAAATCTCATACTGACACACTACCAAACATCTCAACTGTCACGTAGTATTCATTACTCTTAGTCTGAAATTTAATGAACTATCACACTCCTCATCTTCGACTCCCCAACCAACGTATCATCATGAGAGTTATTAAGAGAGCAAAAACCTTACTCCCACACTCGATATACATCATAGACAATGAGGGCCACCGCCCCAATATACTCCTCTTGATCACCCGACACTTTTGCTAACATATGCCCTACTATCCTCAAATAGGGTATATCCTTATCCTTGGCCATCTCAGTCATCACTGATGACCCTCTCATACTATAATATTACCTTGTGGCAGTCATATTGCCCAGATACTTGGGTGAAAGATCGCAACCCATGCTACCCCACAGGGTTTACCTTCAAGCTCAGAAACCGAAAGTCCCAATATCTCTTCTGCTTCTCGCAGAAAATAGAAATAGCACTACTCTGTTCATAGAAAATGATATCTCCTCTATCGGCCGATTGCTCAATTCAGACCGTAATCCTCCATAAATCACCATCTTCAACTCACCCCTGAGTCTTGCGACTCCAACTGGCATCTCACCAAAAATCCCTTGGAAACTAACTCGATTTCCCTCTCAAGGTAAGCTCCATTGAAACTCGTTCAACCTGGTCCTCTGGCCCCATACTCTTTCACATCCGATCTCAGTCTAACCAATCACAACGGAATAACTGGTAAAACCAGAAGCACTAACCGCCACGAGTCATGGTATTCGAACCATGTGGCCACCTCTCGATCTGCTATGAATCATGGTACCCGAACCATGTTATCTCTTCTCAGTCCGCTAAGAATCATGGTACTCGAACCATGTTCTCTCTTCTCAATCCGCTACGAATCATGGTACTCGAACCATGTTCTCTCTTCTCAATCCGCTACGAATCATGGTAATCGAACCATGTTCTCTCTTCTCAATCCGCTACGAATCATGGTACTCGAACCATGTTCTCTCTTCTCAATCCGCTACGAATCATGGTACTCGAACCATGTTCTATCTTCTCAATCCGCTACGAATCATGGTACTCGAACCATGTTCTATCTTCTCAATCCACTACAAATCATGGTACTCGAACCATGTTCTGTCACACCCCAAAACCGGAACGGCGGAAACGTTCGGGGGTGGAGGACGTCATGTACAATATCACAACAATGCATAGTAGTAAACAAGCAACAACATCATCCATTGCATTAATAATATAATTTAATACAAGTGTGTTCTGTGAAGTTTAATAGACACCAAAAGTGTAAATAAAAAAAAAGATGAGTCTTGAACGAGCTCCATCTTCTCAAAACCTGGCACCGGTACCTGTCTACTGATGACCTGAGAATACAAGTTATTTTGAAAGAGTTTATCAGCTTTAAAGCCGGTGAGTTCATAAGTATTTTAGTGTCATTGTTTGTATGAAAGTGTTTGTATGTACTTGATGTATAAGTTTGTAAATGTTTGTATCTCCTAGAAAATCCTATATTTTCTACTAAACGTAGCCTTCTACCAAGGCATCAAATGAAATTTATGTTTGTTTCTTGTAAAAGTGTGTATTTTCCCAAATATGACTATCATTAACAAAAAATATAGCTTTTACATTACCGTTCATTGTGTGAAGGTCACAAAGTGAATGCAATGGGGAAATAATAAAGTACTGTAGTGTTGTATTAAGTAACTACTGCTGTACTAATTACCTTAAACCAATTTTTATTTAAAGTAACATGTGATATGCCTGTACCATACTACAGACTAAAAACACGACAATGAAAGACGTCGGCAGAAATGACATTTGGCACCCGTAGACTTGCAAGTCCCACTGTAGCGAGTAGCAAGGTGTAGGTTAGTCAATCCAATATAGATCTATACATAAATTCAACGCTCCCCATTTAAGGAGATTCTGGATACAAAACGAGCCATGACATGTGATGCCATGCCCCGTTACGTGGCTCACATAACTGATGTAATGTTCTTGTATATGTATTGTATGTACTTGTGTAATGTATGTACTAGCTGTATTGTATGTTCTCTCTGTCTAGCATGTATGTATGTTCTCTCTGTATGTTATGTTTGTTTCTCATCATAGTATTCTCTATCTGTATGTTATGTTTGTTTCTCATCATGGTATTCTCTATCTGTATCTCGTTATAGTATGTATTGACTCATGTATGAACTGACTCATTGGATGTTTCATTGTTCTAGTAATAGTATTAGTAACTTCCTAAACTATACCTATTATAGTTTACTAGTAATGTTGTTTGTATGTATGAACATGTTTGTATACCTTTGATACCCAAAGGTATTGAATTGAAAGAAAGAACTTTTATATCTGTATACATATACATAATATATAACTAGGATTCAAACGACTTTCGGACAAACAACCGATACCCTAAGTCCACAACCAAACAAGGAACAGGAGGTAAGGTGAGCTATCAGTCCTAAGTCCTTTCAATCCTACTTATATAACTATATCTATATAGATACACATTTAACAAAGTATAAGTTTAAAAGAGTTTAATAAAAGTACTTAACATGTAAAAGAGGTTGCAAAATAGTTTGAAGTAGTTTGTTTGATAACACAGTTTGAAAAGTAAGAAAATCCATATGCTTGATAGTTATTAATCACATGTGATTGATATAATAACTATAATAGTTCAACTTGTATTCCCCCCCCCCCCCCCATAAAAGCATTTAAAATCATTTAAAAGGTTGATTAAGGGGTATGAACTCACCTATAGTGAGTGGTTTGGATGAACGGATGGTATAGTATGCTAAGTGTCAAGTGAAGACTTGAACACACACACGGATCCTAATTAACATATAATAACACATATATGTATTCCAATTAGTCATTTAACAACTAATTAATCAAGTAAAGACGCCCTAAATCATGTATAACACTTTGATTCAAGTGCTATAAGTACCAAGGATTGCATCTAAGGGTTGTAGGGCTTTGCTTTTGAGTTTACGATCCAAGGGTAAACTCTTCATGAGTTTACGGTTTAGGGTTTACGGTCCTAATGGGTTTACGGCCGTAAACCCATGGTAACTTCTATAATTTGGTGTTTTAAGGTCTTACAAGTCAAGGTTAAGCAT
Organism: Lactuca virosa; assembly: GCF_052849685.1. Taxonomy (NCBI): domain Eukaryota; kingdom Viridiplantae; phylum Streptophyta; class Magnoliopsida; order Asterales; family Asteraceae; genus Lactuca; species Lactuca virosa. The sequence goes on from NC_136429.1 coordinate 83,965,510, forward strand.
ACTATGATCAAGTCCAAGCCTTAGGAAGTGATTGTGGCACCATTGCACCACCTTTTAGAGTTTACGGCCCATGGACCATTCCTCATGAGTTTACGGCCGTAAACTCATGTGTGCTTGGTTCTTTTGTTTGTTTAAGGTCCTATACTCCACAAGGAGGTGATCTAGACTTGTATTCAAGGCTTAGTAAGGGACTAGGGCTCATAATGGCCCTTTCATTAGAGTTTACGGCCCAAGGAGATTGCCTTGGTCGTAAACACTTATGATCTTGTGTTTCTTGTTGTTTTCTAGTTGTTTAACAAGTGTATCAAGCCTATAACAAGCTAAGGTAAGAGTACTTACAATATGGAAGCTTGTAAGGGTGTTCACGGCTCAAGAACACTAGTATGTGTTCTTGGTGTTCTTGGTGAAATGAAGAACACTTGAAGATCTAAGAAAATGGAATGATTTCATGGATGAAATCATTTAAGATCACTAGATGATGAAGGATATCAACAAATCAAGGCAAGAAACACTTAATTTCTTGAAGATCTTGAAGAAAAATCGGATGATACTTGAGAGAGAATGAGTTTCTAGGCTTGAAATGGTAAAAAAGTGAGTAAAATGACTATGTGTTATATTTATACTCCTTAGAGTTTACGGCCGTAAACTCCATGTTTGGGCCGTAAACTCCAAACTCTTGGAGTTTTGAGACTTTATTGATGCACAATAAACCCTAGAGTATACGTCTTACAATTTCCTTTTTGAAGGTCTAAGCTGTAGAACACTCAAACGGACTCTAAACAGCTCAAAAGTTAGCAGAAACAAGACTGACTTCTATTGAAGTGAATGGTTGTACAAAATAGAAATTTCGGGTTGTCACATCATCCCCCCGTTAGAAGGAATTTTGTCCCGAAATTAGAGTTTAAGCAAATAAGTAGTTACAAATAACTAAGTAAAAAGATGAGGATATTTCAGTTTCATCTGATCCTCTCGCTCCCAAGTGAATTCAGGTCCTCGCTTGGCGTTCCAGCGAACCTTCACTATCGGGATTCGGCTTTGCTTTGTTTGCTTGACCTCTCGGTCCATGATCTCTACAGGTTCTTCCACGAAGTTGAGGCTCTCGTTAATCTCGATCTCGTCGAGTGGGATTACAAGAGTCTCGTCGGACATACACTTTTTCAAGTTCGAGACGTGGAAAGTAGAATGTACGTTACTGAGTTCGCGTGGTAAGTTGAGTTTGTAAGCTACAGGGCCGATTCTGGCGAGAATATCGAAAGGCCCTATGTATCTTGGATTTAGCTTTCCACGCTTTCCGAAGCGTATCAAGCCTTTCCAGGGTGAGACCTTCAATAGAACACGGCCGCCCACCTGGAATTCCAACGGTTTCCTTTGTTTGTCTGCGTAGCTTTTCTGTCAGTCTCTAGAGGCTTTCAGTCGTTCACGAATCTGAACGATCTTCTCTGTCGTTTCCCGAATGATTTCTGGACCGGTGAGAGTGCTTTCAGGAACTCGTCCTTTAGCTAACTGGGTATCACCCACCTCAGCCCAGCACAGAGGGGATCTACACTTTCGGCCATAGAGGGCTTCAAATGGAGCAGCCTTTATGCTCGTGTGATAACTATTGTTGTAGGAAAATTCGACAAGGGGTAAATGAGTATCCCATGCCTTCCCAAAGTCGATCACGCAGGCTCGCAACATATCTTCCAAGGTTTGTATAGTCCTCTCACTTTGTCTGTCGGTCTGTGGATGGTAGGCTGTACTCATGTCCAGCCTAGTTCCTAGGGAACTTTGTAGCGACTGCCAGAACCTCGAAGTGAATCTACTATCTCTATCGGAGATAATAGATATAGGAACACCATGCAGTCGTACGATTTCCCGAATGTAGGTTCTTGTAAGCTTCTCCATCTTGTCTGTTTCTTTGATAGGCAGGAAGTGTGCGAACTTGGTCAATCTGTCGACGATGACCCATATGGTATCAAGTCCACCCGTTGTCTTGGGCAACTTGGTTATGAAGTCCATAATGATCCGCTCCCACTTCCATTCCGGTATCTCCGGCTGCTATAGTAGACATGAGGGTTTCTGGTATTCGACCTTGACCTTGGTGCAAGTAAGGCATTTACTCACGAAGGTAGCAATCTCTGCTTTCATGTTAGGCCACCAGTATAGCTTTTTAAGATCCAGATACATCTTATATGAACCTGGGTGGACGGAATAACGAGTGTTGTGCGCCTCGGTCATGACCAAGTCTCTGAAACCACCGTGTTTCGGTGTCCAGATCCGATCCATGAAATTGTTGGATATAGTGTCTAAGTCCATAACTATATTTGGTATGTACTTGACCCGACCCGGCATGGTCCATTTGGGTTGCACTTCACCCGAACAATTTATGGATAATCGTTTGAGAATAGTATAAGTTATGATTTATTAATATATTATAAGTCCTAATATATTAATATAAAATCATATTATTTAATTATTATTGATCTATAATTAATTTAGAATTAATTTAGAGATAAAAAGTATGACTAATTAAATATGGGCTCTTGTATTTATATAGTGTGGGCTAATGCTTATTTGGAATGGGCTAGGCTTGCATGGAAAGTCCATGGATACTCCATGGAGCTTTAACCCATGGATCTCATGGAAATGAAAAGACATGGGTATTAGGGTTTACATGGATGTAACCCTAATCCACCACACTATATAAAGGAGGCTTTGGTTCTTGAAATTAGACTTGTTGATGTGTGTAAACTAAGAGGGCCGATTTCAAGAAGTTTGTGACTATTCTCTCAAGTTTCCAAGTTTGTGGTGATTTGTGACTTCCATTTGAGGCATCCACATTATTGGTGCTAGGCTCTCAAACTCCAAGCAATCAACTACTACTACAGGGTAAGTAATTCTACTAGTTTTATTTGATTCAAGTACCCCATGCCATGCTAGTTAGGATAAGAACCTTGGAAAAATAATTATTTGCATGTATCTTAGTCAAACATAGATCCAAGGTTTCTAGGGTTGCATGTACACCATAGGAGTGTTAGAATGCTGAAAACCCATCAGAAATAAAAAGCTTCGCCACCCTTGACTTCCAAGTTCTTATCCTTCCCTCTTAGGGATTCACTCGCCATATTTTAAGGTTTCAAAGCGTCGAGTTGAGCCTCCTTAATTTGCGTGGACAAGTGTGAATGGATAGTCATAGTTAATGATTTGACTCTACGACCAGAGTATTCTTTCCGACTTAGGGCGTCGGCTACCATGTTGGCTTTACCAGGATGATATCGAATTTCACATTCGTAATCACTGAGTAGGTCGACCCACCGTCGTTGTCTCATGTTGAGCTCTTTCTGGTCGAATATGTGTTGTAGACTTTTGTGGTCTGTAAAGATAGTGCTCTTCGTACCGTATAGGTAGTGTCTCCAGATCTTCAGAGCAAACACAACTGCTCCTAGCTCAAGATCGTGAGTGGTGTAGTTGACCTTGTGTGTCTTCAGCTGCCTCGAGGCATAGGCGATGACCTTACCTCGTTGCATCAAAACACAGCCGAGCCCTTGATTTGAAGCATCGCAATAGACAACGAAGTCTTCTATCCCTTAGGGGAGGGATAGTATTGGTGCGGTGCACAAGGCTCGCTTGAGCGTTTGGAACGCTCTTTCCTGCTTCTCTTCCCAGTCAAAGGCCACGCCCTTCTGGGTCAGTGTTGTAAGAGGTTTCGTAATTCGGGAGAAGTTCTGAATGAACCTGCGATAGTAGCCAACGAGGCCTAGAAATTGACGAATTTCTGTAGGCGTCTTCGGTGCTGACCAGCTCTCAATGGCTTTGATTTTGGACGGGTCCACGTGTATACCTTCTTCGCTAACCACGTGTCCTAAGAATTCGACTCTTCGGATCTAAAATTCACATTTCGAGAACTTCGCATAGAGCTTCTCCGATCGCAGCGTTTCTAAGACTTGTCGCAGATGTTGACTATGCTCCCCCTTACTATGAGAGTAGATAAGTATGTCATCGATGAAGACGATGACGAACTGATCCAAGTAAGGACGACACACCCTATTCATTAAATCCATGAATACTGCGGGCGCTTTGGTTAATCCGAACGGCATCACTACGAATTCGTAGTGTCCATAACGAGTTCAGAAGGCTGTCTTTGGAACATCATCCCCTAGCACTCGTAGTTGGTGATACCCAGATCTTAAGTCGATTTTTGAAAAGAAGTTCGCCCCTTGAAGTTGGTCAAATAAATCATCTATGCGAGGCAGAGGATAACAATTTTTGACGGTCAGTTTGTTGAGCTCCCTGTAGTCGATGCACATACGAAACGATCCGTCTTTCTTCTTGACGAATAAGACTGGAGCTCCCCAGGGTGAGAAGCTTGGTCTTATAAAGCCCTTGCTGAGCAGTTCGTTAAGTTGACCGGACAGTTCTTGCATCTCTGCAGGTGCTAGACGATAGGGCGATTTGGCTACTGGGGTAGCCCCTGGAACTAAGTCGATTCTGAACTCGACTTGACGTTGCGGAGGTAGTCCTGGGAGTTCTTCTGGAAAGATGTCGGGAAAATCACGTACTACTGAAATATTCTTAATAGATTTCGTTTCTTGGCTCACATCGACAACATGAGCAAGGAATGCGCGACATTCCTTTCGCAAGAATTTCTGGGCTTGAATGCTCGAGATGAGGCGAAGATTAGTGCCGGGTTTGTCGCCGTAGATTACTAGAGTTTCACCAGACGGTAGATTAAGGCGAACAACCTTTTCATAACACATGATGTCGGCACGATGTAAACTCAACCAATCCATGCCGATAATGACGTCGAAACTTTTAATTGAGACCAACATGAGGTCGATCGAAAATGAATGGCTATCTAAAGTTAGAGTACATCCTATGAATATACTGCTAGTGCTCTCTGTCTTCCCATTAGCCATTCCTACAGTGAACGGTTCTTTAAGTGCTCGTGATTTTTGCTTAAGTAAATGAGCAAATTTTTGGTTCACGAAACTCCTCTCCGCTCCACTATCAAATAGTATGCATGCATAAGAGTTATCGAGGAGAAACGTACCAGTGACCACTGTGGGGTCGGCAACCGCTTCCTCATGGCCTATAGCCAGAACTCTTCCTACTCCGCCGGCGATCCCTGCCTTTGGGCAGTTCCTTTTGTAGTGGCCCACTTCACCACAATTGTAGCAAGCTTGGCCCACTGCAGCGCCGGGGACTTGGTTGACTGGCCTTGCCGGAGCTTTGCAGAAACGGTCAGTGTGCCCCTTCCTGTTGCAGTTAGAGCACTGCATTTCCCGGCAGGCTCCTGTGTGGTGGAAGTTGCATCTGTTGCACTTTGGCAAAAATCCAGCATACTGCTTTACCGGAGTAGCAGCGGCAGGTGCTATCGCAGCATGAATTGTCACGACCTACTGCTTTTTGGCAGCCTTCTTCTTCTTCTTGTCATCCCAGAATTTCCGCTTGTTGTCAGCGGCTTTGGAGGGTTCTGAGATGGCTAGGGTTGTTGTTGCTGCTGGGGTACGGACCCCATGGTCAATGAGCCTCTGTGCCAACCTCTTGGCACTTTCGAATGTAGTGGGGTTGAAGCTAAAACATTCCCCTGAAATGGAGGCACCAGCCCCCAGATGTACCTTTCGATTTTCTTTCCCTTTGTATGAACCATGTTGGGACAGAGGGCCACCAGCTCGCAGAATCTGGCGGTATAGGTCACAATGTCGAAGCCCTTCATGGTAAGGCTCCAAAGTTCTTGTTCCAACTTCTGGATTTCGCCCCTCGGGCAGTATTCTTCAATCATTAGCTCCCTTAGAGCTTCCCAGCCCATAGCATTAGCCATTATGAGAGATAGTGACTTGACATGGCTATTCCACCATGTCAGGGCTTTTGCCTCGAAGGTGCACGCAGCAAATTTGACTTTGCTTCCTTCTGGGCATGAGCAGATCTCGAAGATTGACTCCGTCTTTTCGATCCATTGCGAGAGGGCAATGACCCCGCCAACCCCTTTAAAGGACAATGGCTTGCAGTTAGTGAAGTCCTTGTAGGAGCACTCTCTCAAGCGCACAGGGATTTCACCCTGAGTAGATTGAACAGGGGTTCCTCCTCCAGTGGAACCGGAAGAATGATATTGAGCCATGGCTGTTGCCACAACCGCAGCTACTGCAGCATTTAGAGCTGCCGTATCGATTTGGGGAGCAGGTGGCGTTGCAGTTATCGGAGGATCGCGTCTCGTTGATCGGCACGGAGGCATCTTTTAACTATAAGTTTACAAAGATGAAGATATTGATAAGAATTTAATAGGGAGACTTTGATGGGAATGACTCATGGACTAACTCTCCATAGCCCAACAACACAATTGAATAGTATGATTGAATGTAGATCTAGTACTAACAGATGAAAGCATTTGGATATAATTTCCATGAGATTAGATATCTGTCAATAATCCTGGAATTACAGATGTAACAAGTTCGGGAAAAATGACCTAGAAGTAGGTCTTACATCAACCAAGATGGGAAAATTTTGACAGAACTACGACCTAATCAAGACCTAACAGGTCGAAGTTTAACAAAGATGGGAAATTAGACTAGAGTTTTACATAAACTAAGTTATATCCAAAAGAGAAGTCGAGGAGACTCTATCTGTGACGAGAACTACTAGAGTGAGTCCTCGATTCTGACAGAAGGCGTTCTATGTCCCTCATGCGCCTTTCGGATCTTACTTGCTGAGCTCGAAGTTCCCTGACTTCAGCTTAGGATGCAGCTAGCTGTTGCTGCAGAGTCCCATTGGTTATCCTAACCCTTTCCATAGCTACCTTGAGTTGGCGAATGCGGACCGTGTTAACGCCAGAGTTGGCGTCAATCTCCACCACTCGGTCGATAGTTGCTCGACCTTGCTCGGAGTTCCGAGAAATCCTACGGACCATGATGGGCAGGACACGATCAGCTGAACCTCCCTCGGCGAGGTTGTAAAAGCTTCTGTCCCCATTGTAGGGAATGGGTTGACCCTGTTCCTGACTCCATCTGTTCAAGTTTGTTGCCCACAGAGGTGTGGGGCCTTGAAATGATGGAGGAGGGTTTGGGTTTGGAGCTACTGGGGGTAGGTTGTTGACTTCTGGCTCTGAGTCAGAACCATCAGAAAAGCCTTCAGCTTGGTGATCATCCAAAGGGATTGGGTGATCATCTTCTGGCTCTTCTCCAAGCCATCCTGCATTACCGTTGTTGGGATAGTATGGGTCTCCGGGGATATGGAATCCAGCCATGATATCTACGCGAGAAAAGGGGTATAAGAAATAAGCACATAAGTAATTTATAGTAACACAAAATACTCCTATAGTATTTTAGGTTTATGTTTTGTTCTAAGGTTTTCGTTGTGGTATTTTTGGTAAGTTTTTAGACTTGTTGCAACCTCACAACCACACTTAGGCACATGCTAGTCACTCCTCGGATAACATAGTTGATCAGGCTATATCTTCCCAGATTTGACTATATGTCTCTAAGTCTACTTGTGCTGCCCCACAATCGTAATACTTTTGTTCTGTCCTAGTGACACTGATTTTAGCATGAATGCAGGTAGGTATACTTGGTTAAATATTTTATTATTTAAAAGTATAAACTCTTTATCCGAGTATTTTTAAATCCCGCTATGTTTATAGTTCGTATATCTTTTATGGGTTGATATACTCAATTCACTATAAACAATGCTCTGATACCAATCTGTCACACCCCAAAACCGGAACGACGGAAACGTTTGGGGGTGGAGGACTTCATGTACAGTATCACAACAATGCATAGTAGTAAACAAGCAACAACATCATCCATTGCATTAATAATATAATTTAATACAAGTGTGTTCTGTGAAGTTTAATAGACACCAAAAGTGTAAATCAAAATAAAAGATGAGTCTTGAACGAGCTCCATCTTCTCAAAACCTGGCACCGGTACCTGTCTACTGATGACCTGAGAATACAATTTATTTTGAAAGAGTTTATCAGCTTTAAAGCCGGTGAGTTCATAAGTATTTTAGTGTCATTGTTTGTATGAAAGTGTTTGTATGTACTTGATGTATAAGTTTGTAAATGTTTGTATCTCCTAGAAAATCCTATATTTTCTACTAAACGTAGCCTTCTACCAAGGCATCAAATGAAATGTATGTTTGTTTCTTGTAAAAGTGCGTATTTTCCCAAATATGACTATCATTAACCAAAAATATAGCTTTTACATTACCGTTCATTGTGTGAAGGTCACACAGTGAATGCAATGGGGAAATAATAAAGTACTGTAGTGTTGTATTAAGTAACTACTGCTGTACTAATTACCTTAAACCAATTTTTATTTAAAGTAACATGTGATATGCCTGTACCATACTACCGACTAAAAACACGACGATGAAAGACGTCGGAAGAAATGACAATTGGCACCCGTAGACTTGCAAGTCCCACTGTAGCGAGCAACAAGGTGTAGGATAGTCAATCTAGTATAGATCTATACACAAATTCAACGCTCCCCATTTAAGGAGATTCTGGATACAAAACGAGCCATGACAGGTGATGCCATGCCGCGTTACGTGGCTCACATAACTGATGTAATGTTCTTGTATATGTATTGTATGTACTAGTGTAATGTGTGTACTAGCTGTATTGTATGTTCTCTCTGTCTAGCATGTATGTATGTTCTCTCTGTATGTTATGTTTGTTTCTCATCATAGTATTCTCTATCTGTATGTTATGTTTGTTTCTCATCATGGTATTCTCTATCTGTATCTCGTTATAGTATGTATTGACTCATGTATGAACTGACTCATTGGATGTTTCATTGTTCTAGTAATAGTATTAGTAACTTCCTAAACTATACCTATTATAGTTTACTAGTAATGTTGTTTGTATGTATGAACATGTTTGTATACCTTTGCTACCCAAAGGTATTGAATTTAAAGAAAGAACTTTTATATCTGTATACATATACATAATATATAACTAGGATTCAAACGACTTTCGGACAAACAACCGATACCCTAAGTCCACAACCAAACAAGGAACAGGAGGTAAGGTGAGCTATCAGTCCTAAGTCCTTTCAATCCTACTTATATAACTATATCTATATAGATACACATTTAACAAAGTATAAGTTTAAAAGAGTTTAATAAAAGTATTTAACATGTAAAAGAGGTTGCAAAACAGTTTGAAGTAGTTTGTTTGATAACACAGTTTGAAAAGTAAGAAAATCCATATGCTTGATAGTTATTAATCACATGTGATTGATATAATAACTATAATAGTTCAACTTGTATTCCCCCCCCCCATAAAAGCATTTAAAATCATTTAAAAGGTTGATTAAGGGGTATGAACTCACCTGTAGTGAGTGGTTTGGATGAACGGATGGTATAGTATGCTAAGTGTCAAGTGAAGACTTGAACACACACACGGATCCTAATTAACATATAATAACACATATATGTATTCCAATTAGTCATTTAACAACTAACTAATCAAGTAAAGACACCCTAAATCATGGATAACACTTTGATTCAAGTGCTATAAGTACCAAGGATTGCATCTAAGGGTTGTAGGGCTTTGCTTTTGAGTTTACGGTCCAAGGGTAAACTCTTCATGAGTTTACGGTTTAGGGTTTACGGTCCTAATGGGTTTACGGCCGTAAACCCATGGTAACTTCTACCATTTGGTGTTTTAAGGTCTTACAAGTCAAGGTTAAGCATACTATGATCAAGTCCAAGCCTTAGGAAGTGATTGTGGCACGATTGCACCACCTTTTAGAGTTTACGGCCCATGGACCATTCCTCATGAGTTTACGGCCGTAAACTCATGTGTGCTTGGTTCTTTTGTTTGTTTAAGGTCCTATACTCCACAAGGAGGTGATCTAGACTTATATTCAAGGCTTAGTAAGGGACTAGGACTCATAATGGCCCTTTCATTAGAGTTTACGGCCCAAGGAGATTGCCTTGGCCGTAAACACTTATGATATTGTGTTTGTTGTTGTTTTCTAGTTGTTTAACAAGTGTATCAAGCCTATAACAAGCTAAGGTAAGAGTACTTACAATATGGAAGCTTGTAAGGGTGTTCACGGCTCAAGAACACTAGTGTGTGTTCTTGGTGTTCTTGGCGAAATGAAGAACACTTGAAGATCTAAGAAAATGGAATGATTTCATGGATGAAATCATGTAAGATCACTAGATGATGAAGGATATCAACAAATCAAGGCAAGAAACACTTACTTTCTTGAAGATCTTGAAGAAAAATCGGATCATACTTGAGAGAGAATGAGTTTCTAGGCTTGAAATGGTAAAAAAAGTGAGTAAAATGACTATGTGTCATATTTATACTCCTTAGAGTTTACGACCGTAAAATCCATGTTTGGGCCGTAAACTCCAAACTCTTGGAGTTTTGAGACTTTATTGATGCACAATAAACCCTAGAGTATACATCTTACAATTTCCTTTTTGAAGGTCTAAGCTGTAGAACACTCAAACGGACTCTAAACAGCTCAAAAGTTAGCAGAAACAAGACTGACTTCTATTGAAGTGAATGGTTGTACAGAATATAAATTTCGGGTTGTCACATGTTCTCTCTTCTCAATCCGCTGCTTAGAACTCCTGGAATTCATCCTGTTTCGAGTATGGGTCCTCTGCTTTTTGTAGTATGGGCCCATACTACCTGCCATATCTACCCATACCTTCCACACAGATCGTCCCAGATTTCCTAAGTAGTTGTTCAACCTTCTCGATCACCAATCCTGATATGCAAGTTCGCCCTCCAGCGAATACTCTCCTCCATCAGCGTACTCATCTGACTAAGTTCACTCCCTAGGTTCTCTCCCTCCTCTGCCATCAGCTGCTGAAGAACCCCTTACGATGCCGACCATCTACCTCCTGAATATCGTCATATTCACTTAGTAGCTGACTCCCTTCATCAAGAGTTCCAAAAAGAACGAAGCAAGCAGCATTCGGGCATCGAATGATCTCTACCAACATGTACAACCACTCTAGGTTACAACTTCACTTGCTATGCTCATACTCAAAAGGATATCACCGAACTCAAGAAACTTTACCCCACGCGCGGATCTGACTACTTTCTCAGTAGACTCCTCAAATTCTCATCTAGGTATCTCTTCTAGATTACGCCTCTACTCCAATCCCTCTCTAAAAAGGATTCCTGCTAGATACTCTTACTCCGCACATACTCAAAAGCAAATCACAGATAGCACAATTCCTAGGCTAAGGCATCACAAATCAGGCCACTCTAGTCCTAAATTATGAAATACCTAGCCTATCTCTAGCATGCATAATATCTCATAGGATATCTCATAAATATCTCACAACACAAAAGTAAGGGTATTTTGGGAAATCACCGTTCGGGCTCTGGCTGATTGTACACACTGCTCCAACTTGTTTTCTCTTAAACTCTTTCTCATTTTTTTAGAAAAATTTATCTCTTTTGAAAATCTTTCTCAAATCCTCAGTTTGAGTTCAAACGCACCCGGAGGTGCATCCGAATCCCTCAAACCAAGGCTCTGATACCAACTTGTAACGACGTAAATTTTCAAAACAAAATTTTTCATTTTTTAACATAACATATCTCATAAAGTAATCTCAAAACTCAAATGTATCAAATGTTATCTTAGTAAAACATATCCCAGAATCTAAAAAACATAATCCTCTATCAGTGTGTACAGATCATGCCGGCGCCTTCCCGCGATCCTCGCTAGTACCTGAAACACATATCACATAACACGGTAAGCATAAATGCTTAGTGAGTTTCCCAAAATACCACATATAGCACATATGCCACTCGAGGCTATAACTCGGTACGACCCTTCGGTCGATGTGTCTCAGCGGGACCCTCCAGTCCCGTAGCTCGTTGGACCCTCCGGTCCGGTCTAGCTCGTTGGACCCTTCGGTCCGGTTTAAATCGTTGGACCCTCCAGTCCGGTCTAATCGAGGACCCTCTGGCCTTATGAGTCATTGGACCCTCCGGCCGGTCTATATAACACATAGCATACACATAACACAATACACATAATCTCAATTATACAAATAACACATAAGACCCTCCGGTCTGCACATAAATACCACTCTAGGTAACGTATAGTGAGAAGACTCACCTCGTGTGATGTCTAGTGAACTCTCGTGCTTGATATCCTCGATCTAGCCTCCGCCTATCAAAATGATAATATCTCTTATCAATACTCTCATATATTCTCATCTCTAAAGAATGGGTAGAAGACCATTCTACCCCTCTATGGCCTCTCTTGAATCAGTTTGACCAAACCCTGAGGTCAACTGAAGTCAACTCCAGTCAACGGTCCAACTTTGACCAGACTCGTCGAGTGCACTCGGGTTACTCGGCGAGTCCATGCATGTCCTCTGAATCCTCCTGAGGCCTCACTCGACTAGTCGAGTTAACCTTTCACTCGACGGGTTACCACTGATCACGAATCGCGGGCAACCCGATCCGACTCGTCGGGTCCTCTCATGGACTCGGCGAGTTTCCTCCATGGCAACACTCATTTGACCTTCTGAGGTCAAATCTGTTCCTCTAACTCTTAGATTTGACCTTCTAACACTCAAAAGTCACGTAAAGGTTCAATCTTTATGTCCATGCACCACACATCTAACTCTATCAGATGAAATAACCCTTACAATGGTGTCCTAGGCTCAATATTCTCATGTAACAACATAAAGCTTGGTTTTTGGGACTCTCTGGACCTCTCAAGGTGCAGATCTAATGTCTATTCCTCAAAGGGACTCCACATGCCCCATAGCTCAACTAAATAAGGGGTAAAGAAACCCTAGATTCATGAGATCCACTACATACACGAAATTAGGTATGGAATCATACCTCAAACAGCAACTCTTGATGAAATGATAGCAGATCTGAGTCCCCTCCAATCAGCCTAGCTTGACTCTCCTTTCTTTCCTTGAAAGAATGCACTAAAGTGGTGTAATTAGCTCTCTTCTTCTCTCTCTGTGCTCTCTGGTTCGTTTGAGTCTCTCAAGTGTGTGTGTGGCCACCAATGAAGGCCATAAGGACCCTTAAATAGGGCACAGGCCCAAAGATTTAGGGTTTCTGTCCACAGCGTGGACTCGTCGAGTCTACTCACTGGCTCGTCGAGTCCATTCATTAATCCGAGTCATTAGTCGTGATCCTACTCGACGAGTTTAGGCGTCAACTCGTCGTGTCCCTCTTCTTAACTCAAAAATAAATAATTAAATTATGATACCTGGAAATCCGGATGTTACACTAGAGAATGTCATAACCCAAGGAATGACCCAAGTCGAGGGGTGGTGAATTCTTTTACCAATGATATGGCAGCAATGATGACAAAATTGGAAAGTATGGATCGAAGAATGACTAAGATGGACCAATCCATCCATGTCATTAGAGTGGGGTGTGATAATTGTAGAGGGCCTCACCTTACTAAAGATTGTGATCTTGATGAGAACGGGAACCGGAAAACCCAAGTGTGGTACTCAAACGGTGATAGATATGATGATGATTGGCGAAAACCCAAGAAAGAATGGCTACCATATGATGAGTACAAAAAGGCGAAGGAGGAGAAGTATAAACAAAAATCAAGAGGTTTTTATCAAAAGGAGGAGCCGGTGCAAGAAAAGAAATTAGACTTTGAAGATATGCTCACAAGACTTGCAGCTGCATCCGAAAAAAGTCACAACGATACTGATGCTGCAATAAAAGATCAACAGAATATGTTAAGAGATCAACAAAGCATGATTAAAGAGAACCAAATTATGATGTAAGATCAACAAGCTCTACTTAGGAATCAGCAAGCCTCCATTCTCAACATTGAAAAACAGCTAGGCCAACTTGCACTACAAATCAATCAAAGAGCACCGGGTGAACTTCTAAGCAATACCGAGAAAAATCCGAGAGGTGCTCACATTAACATTGTGACGACTAGGAGTGGGAAGATAATTACTCATCTGGCCCCTATCCAGAAAGAAGATCCTAAATTGGTGCAAGAGGAAGAGGCAGAAAACCAAAAATCGCAAGAACCCGATTTGACTCGCCGAGTCGAAGACACAGACTCGACGAGTCCACCACCTGAACCGAAAAATAAGCCTCCTATTAAACCATATCAGCCTCCATTTCCGTTTCCAGGCTGAGCTAAACAAGATAAGCACGATATTGATTATCAAAAGTTCACGGAACACATAAAAGCCCTTCAAATTAATATGCCCTTCATCGAGGCGGTTGCACAAAGGCCTAAGTATGCCAAATTCTTAAAGGTGCTTCTTACAAATAGAAAGAAGATGGAAGAGGTGAAGAAGGTGGTTCTCAATGAAAATTTTTCATTGGCCATGTTGAACAAATTACCTAAGAAGATGGGTGACCCGGGTTGTTTGACTTTGCCTTGCCAGTTAGGAAATTTATCGACTATCCGTGCATTGGCTGATTCGGGGGCAAGTTTTAACCTTATGCCATACTCATTCTTTAGGAAATTGGACCTTTCGGAGCCAAGGCCAATTCGAATGGAAATTCACTTAGCGAATAAAACGGTGACATTTCCAAGGGGGATATGCGAGGACCTATTGGTGAAAGTTGATAAATTTGTGTTCCCCGTGGACTTCATAGTACTAGACATGGAAGAAGATCCTCAAGTCCCAATCATAATTGGAAGACATTTCCTAAATACCGCAAGTGCTATAGTAGACATGCGAGATTCTAAACTTACCCTTCGGGTGGGAGACGAATCAGTTACATTTGGAGTTGATCAAGCCATGAAGCATGCAAGGTATAGTGATGACACGACATTTTCGGTTGATATGTTAGAAGAATTAATGGAAGAATGGAAAGAAGACAAGCCAAACAATTTTACCACTGGCTTTGACGAAGATTTTGATGCTGAAAGAGACCTGATGGAGATAGAGAGACTGCTCGAGAAGCTGAATATAATGAATTAATCAGAAGTGCTGAAAGCCCAACTCGTCGAGTCGCAGTCACTGACTCGACGAGTCCATGTGAGAAATCGCGATCAGACGGGAATTTTTGCCTGGACTCGACGAGCTCCTCACTGGACTCGACGTGTTCAGTGTACAAAACACGAAATCAGAGCTGAAAACTCTAACTGATCATTTGGAGTATGCATTTCTTGAAGAAGGTAAGCAAAAACCTGTAATTATAGCATCTGACGTCACCAAATCTAAAAAAGAAGAGTTAGTCCGCGTCTTAAAGAAGAGAAAGAGTGTCATTGCATGGAAAATCACCGATATAAAAGGAATAAGCCCTTCTTATTGCTCTCACAAGATCAACCTAAAATAAGGAGCAAAGCCGGTAGCGTAACATCAAAGGCGGTTGAACCCGAACATGCAAGAAGTGGTCAAGAAGGAAGTGGTCAAGCTTTTAGATGTGGGGATCATATATTCCATTTCCGATAGTCCATAGGTTAGTCTCGTTCAAGTGGTGCCTAAGAAAGGAGGGATGACAGTAGTGACAAACGACAAGAACGAGCTCATACCAACTCGAACGGTAACCGGTTGGCGAGTGTGCATCGATTACCGAAAGCTAAACGATGCCACTCGTAAAGACCATTTTCCCCTTCCTTTTATTGATCAAATGCTTGAACGATTATCTGGTCATAGCTATTACTGTTTCTTAGATGGAATTTCAGGTTACCTCCAAATACCCATTGACCCAATTGACCAAGAAAAGACGACTTTCACTTGCCCAAGTAGGACTTTTGCCTATCGACGCATGCCTTTTCGGTTATGCAATGCACCCGCGACTTTTCAAAGATGCATGACGGCGATATTCCACGACATGGTGGAAAAGTTTATGGAAGTATTTATGGATGATTTTTCTGTTTTTGGCTCTTCTTTTCATGATTGTCTTACTAACCTTGACTTGATGCTTGCTAGGTGTGAAAAGACCGATTTAGTTCTAAATTGGAAAAAATGCCATTTTATGGTGAAAGAGGGTATAGTCTTAGGTCATAAAGTATCCAAGGCAGGGATTGAGGTGGATCGGGCAAAAATTGAAACTATTGCTAAATTACCCCCACCGACTAATGTGAAGGGCGTTAGGAGTTTTTTAGGGCATGCGGGTTTTTACCGTCGTTTTGTAAAAAAATTTCTAAAATAACTAGACCTCTAACTCAATTACTTTTAAAAGATGCACCTTTTAATTTTTTTAAAGAGTGTCTAGCTGCTTTTGAGGTTTTGAAAGAAAAATTAACTAATGCCCCAATCATTATCGCCCCGAATTGGAACCTGCCCTTTGAAATAATGTGTGACGCAAGCGATTTTGCCTTAGGATCCGTGCTAGGCCAAAGGGTTGACAAGCACTTTCGACCCATTTATTATGCAAGCAAGACTTTAAATCCGGCCCAAGAAAACTACACCACAACCGAAAAAGAATTAGCTATGGTGTATGCCTTTGATAAATTCCGCCCCTATCTTATTTTATCTAAAACCACCGTTTTAACTGACCACTCTGCTATTAAGTATTTGTTTTCCAAACAGGATGTGAAGCTAAGATTAATCCGATGGGTGCTTTTACTACAAGAATTTGACATCGAGATCAAGGATAAGAAAGGGATGGAGAATGTAGCTGCTGACCATCTTTCTAGACTAGAAAATCCAGAAAGGGAAGAGATAGACAACATGGGTATTGAAGATAGCTTCCCGGAAGAGTATTTGATGGTGATCATGGGGGAAGAACCCTGGTATGCGGATATTGCAAATTACTTGGCTGGCGACTACCTTCCAAAATGCCTCACTCATCAACAAAAGAAAAAGCTCTTTTCAGAAATTAAATATTATTTCTGGGATGAGCCATATCTTTTTAGGAGCTACGCGGATGGAATCATAAGAAGATGCGTTTTTGGCAAGGAAATTCGAGTCATATTAGCGCATTGTCACAATGGACCGGCAGGAGGACATCATGGGGTACAATACACTACTAAAAAAGTGTTTGATGCAGGTTTCTATTGGCCTACTATCTTCAAGGATGCTACTACTCACGTAAGGGAATGTGATGCTTTCCAAAGAACGGGCAATATATCGGCAAGGAATGAAATGCCCCAAAGGAATATTCAAGATTGTGAAATCTTTGATGTATGGGGTGTGGATTTCATGGGACCATTTCCTTCATCCAAAGGCAACAAATACATACTAGTGGCGGTGGATTATGTGTCAAAGTGGGCGGAAGCGCAAACATTACCAACCAATGATGCAAGGGTTGTGGTAAAATTCTTAAAGAAAGTATTTTCTAGATTTGGAGTGCCTAAGGCGTTAATTAGTGATAGGGGTACCCACTTTGCTAATGATCAACTAGCAGAAGTGTTGCAAAAATATGGGGTACGCCATAGATTTTCAACACCTTACCATCCACAAACAAATGGGCAAACCGAAATTACAAATAGGGCGCTCAAAATAATATTAGAGAAATCGGTGGGGAATAATAGAAAAGATTGGGCGGACAAATCGGATGATGTACTTTGGGCATTTAGGACCGCATTCAAGACACCCATTGGAACCACACCCTATAGGCTAGTGTATGGTAAACATTGTCATTTACCCGTGGAACTTGAGCACAAAGCCTATTGGGATTTGAAAACATGCAATTTTGAGCCAATTGAGTTGCGTGCAAATCGACTTTTGCAAATCAATGCTTTGGAAGAATTGAGGAATGAGTCTTACACTAACTCGTTGATTTATAAAGATAAGACCAAAAGATGGCATGATGCAAGGTTAAAGGGTAATAAGGACTTTGAGGGAGGAAAAAAAGTTCTCTTGGACAATTCAAGGCTAAAGCTCTTTTCGGGAAAATTACGCACTCGTTGGACCGGGCCTTTTACAATAAAGCATGTCTTTCCATACGGGGTGATTGAGCTATGGAGTAAAGATGGGTCAAGCTTCAAAGTCAATGGACATCGGGTTAAAAGATATGAAGAAGGAATGCCAGAGGACGAAGGACTTGAAGAAGGGTTAGACTTGGAGGAAGCCACTGAAACGTAGATCAGGTAGGAGTCCAGCTAAAGACTCCTAAAAAAGAAGCGCTTACAGGAGGCAACCCGATACTAGAGTTTGCTTTCTTTTTACCTTTCTTTTTCGTTTTATTTTTCGTCTTTTATTGGTTTTCTTAGGATTTGTCTATCTAAATCTTCTTATTTGTCTAAAATGATTGCTTGAGGACAAGTAAGGTCTGAGTGTGGGGTATGATGAATTTATTTTAAAAAGAGTAAAATTTTTGAAAAAATTTTCAAACAGAACAAATAACTCGCCGAGTCAGGTTACCTGCTCGACGAGTCCGTGCGAAAAAACTCTGAAATTTTTTAAAAGAATCACGAATCTACTCGACGAGTCGGGGAACCTACTCGATGAGTAGGTCTATTTTCGAAAATAATAATAATAATAATAATTTTACTATTCTGTAAAATTAGGGTTTTTACCCTAATTGGTAAACATTTGCCTCATTCATTCAAGCCGACACCCACTCGACGTGTCAAGTTCCTCTCAAGCAACCATCTCTAATTCCTTTGATTTCTTCCAATTTCTTCCAACAAGGTAACATTTTTCTGTCTTATTTCTGATAAAGGTTCGATCTTTAGTGTTTTGATGACCTTAATTTGTTAATTTGTGAAAAAAATATGTTTTTTGAAATTTACTTGAATTCTAGGGTTTCGATTTTGGCCAAATTAGAGTGTTATAGTTAAATTTTTTTGTGAATTAACATTTGATATACAACCCTAGACAAACCCCTGAAACAAATTTTGAGTTTTGATGGCTGAATATTCACGAAACAGAAGTGCGACTCGAGCAGTTCTTCCGACTCGACGAGTCATTCATGGACTCGACGAGTCCATGCGCATATTGTCCAGATTTTAATTTTTGATGAGTCTGTGGTTTTGTGTTTTGCCTTGTGTTATTCTGCAGAAAATGTCTAGCAGGAGGGGTCAAAGTTCAAGGGGCAACCAAGAGGATTTCCCTTGGTTGAATTTCCCTCAAATTGAGTCCAAGTCAACAATGGTCCGTTGGTGAAAGAAGTTGGATGTGTTAAAGAAGAAGGAAATTTAGGTCCCAAATGAAATAAATTGGGAATGGATTGGCCAGGTTGGATTGGAAGAAGAATTGGCCCCGTATTTGGTCAAAACTTTTATGTATAACGAAGTGACTATTATATGTGACGGGTGGAATAGGTTGTTTAGGATTCAGGAACTGGTTTACCAGGAGCTATGTTGGGAGTTCTTCTCGACCATTACCTTCCGAGAGGGTAGTGATTATTATAATCCGGGCATCCTTACTTTTTGTCTTGGCGGGGTGTATCGCCAATGTAGTATGGTGGCGGTCACTTTACAATCCCAAGTGATGATGCGGTTGTGACACCAGAGGAGCCGGGTCGACGCGTTAGGCCAAGACAGGAGAACATACGTGAAGACCCACCGGTAATTCCGGTGGATGACGAGGTGCCAATGGATTGGTACAACATGGAAGTAAGGCGGTACCAAGATGATTTGGGTTATAGTATGAACTATAGCCACATGACTCTTGCTCATATGATGAGCCATTTGCAAATACCGCCCATGGATGGACCCGGGTATCCTCGCGTTAGGAATTGGGATGAGAGGATAAGCCAAATACGAAGTGGTGCCGGAGGAAGCGGAATGGGAGATGAAGATGAAGAAGGAGATGAAGATTAGATATCTTTTTATTTTTATTTGTGTGGTTGGGTTTGAGACTATTTTTATTTGTTTTTGTTTGCTTTTGGTTGAAGTTTGAACTTATAGTAATTAGAACTATGTAGGATGTTTTATTTGTTTTCCTTTCCTATCACTTGTGTTTGCTTTTGATCTTTTCAGTTTGAGGGTGAGGAATGCATGTGAGAGTATGGAGTCAAGACTAACCAAGAAAAATCGAGTCTAGGCAAGAAAAGAAAAAAAGAGAGAAGAAGTTTTGAGTCTAATTACGATTCTGATAATGAAAGGGCTTATTGAGAGCTTATCTACTGAAGGAAAATGAGGGAAAGTATCAATTTGATATTACCCACACACCTGAGCAACGGACCTGGAGCAGAAACAAATTTAGTCCATACATCGATGGAATCGGCGAGTACATATATGGGCTCGACGAGTCCAAGTGTAAAAACTCGACTTCTGCCAGCATTACGCTTCAAATCGGCGAGCCACCCTAGGAACTCAATGAGTTGACCCTTATTTTATCTTTCAAGCCAACGATTTGATGACATTTGATGCGGTAATTGGCTACATTATTGAAGATCATCTTCTGAGCGTTTCCAAGAGTTTTTCCATCTATATTAGGAGTTGTACCACATGAGATTTGATGCCCAAGGCATGGATGAGCTGTTCCCATGCCAAAGTCAACTGAAGATGGAGCTTTAAAAGAAGACGATCAACCTCACAACTACTATCCCAGGGGTGTTTGTTCCAATTCTCTCTTTATTTTATTGTTCTTTATCATGCATAATATGCAATGGGGACATTACATAAATTAAGTGTGGGGTAGGGTGTTGGTTACATTTAGTCAAAATTTAGGATCTTAGATTAATTTTAAAAATTTTTGCATAAAAATTGCTAGGATTTAATTTAAAAAATTGTGGTAAAAGCAATTAGGGTTCATGCTAGTATTATGTTTAATGATTTTATGTGGACCCAAATGTTTAGTTGAGCCTATATACGCTATAATGCATTTGTGGGCCCCTTTATTGTAGTGAAATCATGGGACAAAAACACAACCTCGCTTAGTTTGAGGGATGCAAAAGTTTAGCATCGTGTACTTGAAATGTATCCATGAAAACTAATACCTTTAACAAATAAAGGTTGAAGTCGAGCGCCCTTGCTTAAGCATGTAGGTATTGAGTGAAAAAAAGAGAGTAAGAAACATGTTAAAAAAGAGAGAGAGAGAATTACAAGAAAAAGTTGTAAGAATTTTGGAGCAGTCAAAGTATGAAGATCAAAAGATCAAAATTCTGAAGAATCAAAAATTTGAAGGTACCAACAATCAAACAAAAAGGTGGTTAATTCAAAGAAATCAAGATCAAATTATCAAAGAAGTGAAGAATCCCAAAGAGCTCCATTGTGGTATCGAAAAGTTGTAATTTTCTAGATTATGTATGCTTGGGTTTCTTGACCAAAAATACCTTGAGGTTAAGAAAGTTTTATGCAGATGGATTCGAGGGATGCATAAAATGAGCGTTGTTCAAAAGAAGTGGGCGAATGTTTATGAGGATTGTAAGTATTTAGGATTAGGGGGGTCCTTAGGAAAAATTTTAGACACAAATGCATGCGTTGCGGTCTTGGCATAATGGCTGGGTTTGATTGGGATTATTTTATGTGATGCTAGTGTGCTAAAATTCAGTTTTGCGTGGGGGCAAGCAAAAGTCAAGTGTGAGGTATTTTGATATGTGCATATTTAGTTATATATTTTGTGTAGAATCTTAATACTTTTTGGCTATTTTATTTCAATTAATGAATAAAAGGTACTTAATTATGTTTAAATTTTATTTTCAGCCTAAAAGATGTGCTGGAAGCAAAAGGAAGCAGGAATAGCACTCGGAAGCTCAGGAATTGAAGAAAGAAGAAAAAGAGTAAAAAACCTGAAGAACTCAGCGAGTTGGATACCTACTCGGCGAGTAGACACGAACATTCGCGAACCATCAAGTACCTTACCGCACACGGATTTTAAGTGAGGGACTCGACGAGTCGGTCATGGACTCGACGAGTCGTCCCTGTATTCAGAAAACTATATAAAGGGCATAAACTCACGAGTCAAGGACCTCTCTCTGGAACCCTTGGAGACTGAATTGCGATTTAGAGTGTTGTTGGAGCTCTGGAAATCAAGGATCAACCCTAGCATTCAATTTTGAGGAGATCTAAAGGCACAACCATATTCTCTTTTCTTAATCTAGTGTTTACATTATGATTAAATCATTAGGTTTAGTTTGTGATATATTTTCTGCTATGAATATGAGCTAAAAACTCTCTTCTTCTGTTTAGGGTAGACAAACTTATAACTATGGTTTGAATTTTATGGCTTGGATTATTTAATTTGGTGAATTTTGTTTTGTTAAGCTTTATAAAGATCCGCATGTGTTGACAATAACTATTTTCTGTTAATTATCAAGTCTATTAAGCTGCATGAACATCTCTTAATTGCTTGTCTCATATAATTTATGTGAAAACAATATCATATGCCTAGGAATAGTGAACATGAAACTAGGGGTTAATTAGGAAATAGGTAAGTCAATGTGTGTGTGACGAACAACCATACAAGAAGTTAATTGAATTAGTAATTTAATTAGCTAACTACAGGTCTTACTTAACCTGAATCAATAAACTAGGAAACTCATTAATTTAACCAATTGGCCACTGTTTGAATTGATTTGTTTTCTAAGGATTAGTAATAGTGAACATGAACATAATCACATTAATCGGTAGCCAATGACAAATTAATCCATTGCACGTGCCATAAATTCAACCATAGGAATAAGTGAGTCGAACCTGAACAGAAGTCTCCTTTATTATTGAATTTAGTTGATTTTTATTTGCTTTAGCTGTTAATTTCTTTGTTTGAGTGTTAGTTAAGTGCTTAAGTTTCTAGTCTTGCAAAACTAGAGAAAACCTCTTTTCTTTTACTATTTGTTTTTTTAAGATAATTCTAGTAGTTAGTTTACTCACCGTTCCCTGTGTTCGATACCCTGCTTGCTTAACTATACCACCACTTGAAAGGTACACTGCCTTTTGTGTGTCTAAATTATATTTAAAAATTAGGACAAAAACTAGTGCATTCAACACACATAATTTATGTTTCAGATGTGCCTATTGTGAGGGAGTTTTCTGATGTGTTCTCGGAGGAGTTACTCGGTGTGCTTCCTGAGAGGCATGTGGAGTTCATGATCGATTTGGTTCTAGGTGCGGCTCCGATTGCTAAGGTACCATACCGATTGGCACCACCAGAGATGTAGGAGTTGTCCTCACAGATTCAGAAGCTTTTGGGCAAGCAGTTCACTAGACCACGGAGTTCGCCGTGGGGAGCACCGATTTTGTTTGTCAAGAAGAAGGATGGTTCACATCGGATGGGCATTGATTACCGGGAGTTGAATAAGTTGACGATAAAGAATCGTTACCCAGTTTCATATATTGATGACCTCTTTAATCAGTTATAGGGTGGGTCTTGGTTCTCCAAGATTGATTTGAGGTTGGGGTATCATTAGATGAGAGTGAGAGAGTAGGATGCGGAGAAGATCGTGTTTCAGAGTCGTTATGGTCATTATGAGTTCGTGGTGATTCCGTTTGGGCTCACCAATGGGCCTGCAAAATTTATGGATTTGATGAAATGGGTATACAAGTCGATGCTCGATCGATCAATCATTGTTTTATTGATGATATCTTGGTGTATTCGAAGACAAGAGAGCAACATGAGGAACACCTTCGAGAGCTTCTAGGAGTTTTGAGGTGAGAACGGCTTTATGCCAATTTCTCTAAGTGTGAGTTTTGGTTACGATAGGTCCCGTTCTTGGGACATCTTGTTAACCAGAACGAGATTTTGGTTGACCCGACCAAGATTGAGGTTGTTATGTTGTGGGAGGTTCTAAAGTCCCCATATGAGATCAGGAGTTTCTTGGGATTAGTATGGTATTATCGGAGGTTTATTCAGGATTTCTCCAAGATTGTTGTACCCCCACTCGTCTGACGAGGAAGGGTATAGATTTCTGTTGGGACCCTGAGCAGTAGGCTGCATTAGAGACCTTGAGGCGGAAGTTATGTGAGGCCCCAGTGTTTACCCTTCCTGAGGGTGTTGAGGATTTTGTGGTATTTTGTGACACATCCGTCATAGGTCTGGGGGTAGTTCTTATGCAGCGAGGGAGGGTTATTGCTTATGCTTCTCGATAGCTGAAGTCGCATGAATTTTGTTATCCAACTCAAGATTTGGAGTTTGGAGAAGTGGTATTTGCTCTCAAGATTTGGCAGCATTATCTGTATGGGGTCCGGTGTACCATTTACACAGATCACAAGAGTTTGAGATATCTCATGGACCAGCCGAATCTGAACATGAGGCAGCCTAGGTGGCTTGACAAGGTTAAGGATTATGTCTGTGAGATTCTATACTCGGGGAAAGCAAATGTGGTCGCGGATGCTTTGAGCCGCAAGCCGGCTAGTTCTGTTGGCGGGAGCCTATGTATGAGGATTACAATTCATTCGCCATTATTGGGTATGATTAGGGAGGCTTTGACTGAGGGAGTCAAGAAAGAGAACTGGAAGCAGGAGCGACTCAGAGGCGAGATTGACAGGTTTTCTACCGTCAAGAAAGAGAACTAGAAAAACAGCCTTTTACGACGCGCAATGCGTGTTGTAAAACGCTCAGACGACGCGCAAATGTGTGTCAAGGAAGGTTGTGTCATAATGAGAGACGACACGCTTTTGCGCGTCGTCTATAGACTACGCGTATTTACGACGTGCATTTATGACACGCAATGCGTATCATTAAAGCCGTTGTCAAGAAAGGCCATGTCATAAATGAAGATGACACACATTTTTGCGTATCGTAATTTTAAATTTAAAAAAATATATATTTATAGATTTTCTAATTTTCAAATTAAATTTGCATTTCATGTCTCATAATAGAAAATAAAATACCATATACAAAAAATACAATCCATTGCACAAAAGTTAATGTCATACAACTTCTCTGTACAAATGGACACATAGGGAAGAACAAGAATTTCCATACAATGCCTGCATCACATAGACCCATTTTTTAAACAATTTCATTACTATATATGACAATTTCTAAAAAGACAACCATGTCTGCTTCAGATAGCTCTGGCGACTTATCCACAGACAGGCTACCCATAGCCTGAAAAAATAGAAAGGGCAAATTGGTCATTTTGGGATAAATTTTATTTACAATGGGTCAAATGGGTAGAGAATGTACCTACATTTGCAATACGAACCATAGAAGTGACTCCAGCTGCAAAAAGTAAAGCAGGTAGGAAGAGAGAACCATAGAGAATCCAAAGTGAATAAGATGAGGTGGCAAGCAAGCAAAATAAGAAAAGGTATTACATCATAATCATACCAGTTGATGTATTCAGAAGATTTGATGGACGACTGAATGAGAGCATCGTGCCTGTATCAGGGGCAATTGTGGAACATAACGTAAGACTATTTGGTTGGTTAAACCCATCAAACCATGAACCCTAAAAGCCATTCCAGTAAGCTTTCCATTTAGCTCTGGCAACACCTTTCCCACAGCCTAATTTTTTTTTATAAAATATAAAAAGATTTATAAAAAAGAATATAAAAATTTACAATTTCATTTTATATAAGAATAATATATACGTTTGCAGCAAATGACAAGAAACAAGATTTATAAAAAAAAGATTTATAAATCTTTTTTTTTATGAAATATAAAAAGATTTATAAAAAAAAGACATAAATGCCCTCCTAATCCTTATCATCAAATGCAATACAAATGACAAGAAACAAGAATATGAATTATAAAGTGATTTTTACCTTATCAAGGAATCAAAATTGACCTAGCATGCAACTCCACTTGATAATGTTGTAGGCATACAACTAAAAAGAGCTAGCCCTGTAAGAAAATAAAAACAAACTTCAATTATTGCATCTAACTGTAAAAGAACAAGATTAAAAGATATACAAATAGTTGATTGATGCTAGAAAAACAATTCAATTATGTCTGAAGCCACACCTATGTACATAGGCATACACCAGTGAGATTCAAATTAATAACTTCCTGCCATTGAATTGTTGCCTCTCATACAGAAAAAGGGTAGAAATAGGTAACCTGCATTGTTGACCAATACACCTACAGTCCCCATGAATTGTTGCCTGTCAATATTCTTGCCAGACAAAGCCAACCCAGAACACAAGGTCTCGATTATATATGAAAAATAAGTTACAATACCATTAACTGAGAAATATTGATTGTGAACCAAGAATGAAAGAGAACAGATAATAAATTTAACAAATTAATGACATAAATAATGTTTGTATTATTTTTGAGAACAG